>NC_079441.1:66597415-66652415 GCF_903798145.1 Danio aesculapii
CATCCATTCTGGACAGTAAAATGACAAAAATAAATACATAAATCTATATAAACTGACATGCAAAACTTGATGTTTTGGCTTCTACCTAATTTCATTAGGATATAATGTATTTTTGCCTATTCTTCTTGGTAAATTACTAATATTTGTTTGTTTAAATTCAGCTTAAAGTGCAATTTAAAGGCATAACTAGTTTAACTAGGTGATTTAGGTTAATTAGCTAAGTCATAATTTAAGGCAACATTGGTTTGTCCTGTATCCAAATAAAAATAAATAAATAAATAAATAAATAAATAAATAAAATTATTCACTTCCTTTTTTATGTCACCTAGAGTTAAACAGTCGAGTTTTACCATTTTTAATCCATTCAGTCAATCTTTTTTTTTTGTGGAGATGCTAATGGTCTAATCCGATTCAATTATTTATGCTAAGGTAAGCTAATTGCAATATCACACTTAAAATAATCACCTGCGACCTCATAGCAGTACTGATACTCAGTATTAAAGCACTTTTGTGTGTTATATTCCTTAATTAGCACACTTCATCATCGATATAGTGGTTTTAGATATACTGTATTTAGTACATCCATTCTGGACAGTAAAATTACAAAAATAAATATATAAATCTATATAAACTGACATGCAAAACTTGATGTTTTGGCTTCTACCTAATTTCATTAGGATATAATGTATTTTTGCCTGTTCTTCCTGGTAAATTACTAATATTTGTTTGTTTAAATTCAGCTTAAAGTGCAATTTAAAGGCATAACTAGGTTAACTAGGCGAGTTGGGTTAATTAGCAAAGTCATAATTTAAGACAACATTGGTTTGTCCTGTAGCCAAATAAAAATAAATAAATAAATAAAAAAATAAATTAATTAATAAAATTATTCACTTCATTTTTTATGTCACCTAGAGTTAAACAGTCGAGTTTTACCATTTTTAATCCATTCAGTCAATCTTTCTCTTTTTTTTTTTTTGTTGAGATGCTAATGGTCTAATCCGATTCAATTATTTATGCTAAGGTAAGCTAATTGCAATATCACATTTAAAATAATCACCTGCGACCTCACAGCAGTACTGATACTCAGTATTAAAGCACTTTTGTGTGTTATATACCCTAATTAGCACACTTCAACATCAGTATAGTGGTTTTAGACATACTGTATTTAGTACATCCTTTCTGGATAGTAAAATTACAAAAATAAATACATAAATCCATATAAACTGACATGCAAAACTTGATGTTTTGGCTTCTACCTAATTTCATTAGGATAAAATGTATTTTTGCCTGTTCTTCTTGGTAAATTACTAATATTTGTTTGTTTGAATTCAGCTCAAAGTGCAATTTAAAGGCATAACTAAGTTAACTAGGCGATTTGGGTTAATTAGCTAAGTCATAATTTAAGACAACATTGGTTTATCCTGTAGCCAAATTAAATTAAATTAAATTAATTAAATAAATAAATAAATAAATAAATAAACATATAAATAAATAAATAAAATTATTCACTTCCTTTTTCATGTCACCTAGAGTTAAACAGTCGAGTTTTACCATTTTTAATCCATTCAGTCAATCTTTCTCTTTTTTTTGTTGAGATGCTAATGGTCTAATCGGATTCAATTATTTATGCTAAGGTAAGCTAATTGCAATATCACACTTAAAATAATCACCTGCGACCTCACAGCAGTACTGATACTCAGTATTAAAGCACTTTTGTGTGTTATATTCCTTATTTAGGACACTACAACATCAGTACAGTGGTTTTAGACATACTGTATTCAGTACATCCATTTTATAGCTGAACAGTAAAATGGCAAAAATAAATATATAATTCCACTTAAACCTGATGTTTTCCCAATTTCATTAGTATATAATGTATTTTTGCCTAACATTTTTGGTAAATAACTAATATTTGTTTGCTTAAATTCTAGTCATTAAGTGCAATTTAAAGGTCTTCTAGTCATAGGGCATAAAGTCATAATTTAAATTCTAGTCATAGGACAACATTGGTTTGTCCTGTAGCCAATCAAAATAAATAAATACAATTCTTAAAGGAACACTTCGCTTATTTTTTAAGTCACTTAGAGTTAAACAGTTGAGTTTTACCATTTTTCAATCCATCAGTTGATCTATGTCTTTTTTTGTGTGTGTGTGGAGATGCTAATGGTCTAATCCGACTCAATTATTTATGCTAAGCTAAGCTAATTGCAATATCACTCTCAAAATAACCACCTGCGACTTCACAGCAGTACTGATACTCAGTATTAAAGCACTTTTGTGTGTTATATTCCCTAATTAGCACACTTCAATTAGGGCTCATTTAATCAGAAGTTACAGCTGGAACCTTCTTATTACACCCGCAGATTTACAGACTCACATTTACAGCCAGACGCAGGCATATTTAATGAATGCCAGAGATTCTCCGACAGAAATCAGCGAAGCCTGTTTGCTCCCTGAAGCGTGTCTGCGGTGGCTCACTGATAGCAGCTCTACATTAGATTATTAGACTCCAGAGAGAGCCCATCCCAGATTGGATAATATTATTTTTTCCCCTGGCTGATGATGCATTACAAAAATAAGGAGCACTGTAACAGATGTCTCGCAGGGTGAAAATAATAAATCACACAGACTCCTGCGCGCACACACATGCGGTATATTAGTTCTGTGAGTTAACTTGCGTGATTTATTGTGCCGGTGAAGGCCCTGGATGGAGTCTCCTCAGCGCGCACACAACTTCCCTTGCAAGCATCATTAAGGCTACGGCACTAATTGTGTTGTTTTAAAAGAGTGGAACCTGATAATGACTCTATTAGTGATTCACCTACGCTTCTGTTTCTTTACCATTGAGCCGGGAGGACGTGCGCATGGGGAAACCATTGACAGATGAATGGGATAAATGAAGCAAGCGTTCAGGGGAAAGGAGAACATATGAATCTGGCTCTTAAGCTGATGAAAACTAGTAAAAGGTGGTAAAGGGAAGGAAAGGTAATAGAAACTATGGGGCAACTACAGTTGAAGACAAATGTATTACATATTTTATTTCTTGTTTCTCAAAGCTGTTAAATGGAGAGAAGATTTTCTGTTTGAACACAGTTTTGAAACAATTAAAATGTAAAAGTTTTAATGATTATATCCTAATCATTTTGTTTGTCTTTGCCATGATGACTGTTATGATCACCAGCGATCTAGCAGCTGCAGATCGTTGGTAAACATGCACCTTCATCAGGACTACAATTCTGTCACTTAATGAACTACAAATTCCGTCACGCACTTTGCACACACCTGTTCCTGTTTCACTTTGATTACACGCGCACACACACAGCCGGAGGATCGTCATGGACTGATTGAATTTTGCTGAGTCTTGTTTACTGTATTTGTGACATTACAACAAAGTTCCTTTGCTTTGCCTTGCAAGTCTCATCAGACCAGGCAACGTTTTTCCAAACTTCTATTGTCCAATTTTGGTGAGCCTGTGCAAATTGTAGCCTCAATTTCCTATTCCTTCCTGACAGGAGCGGCACCCGGTGTGATCTTCTGCTGCTGTAGCCCATCTGCTTCAAGGTTGGATGTGTTGTGCGTTCAGAGATACTCTTCTGAATACCTCGGTTGTAACTCGGCCTGTCCACTCTTCTCTGACCTCTGGCATCAACAAGGCATTTACACCCACAGAACTGCCGCTCACTGGATATTTTCACATTTTTGGACCATTCTCTGTAAACACTAGAGTTGGTTGTGCGTGAAAATCCCAGTGGATCAGCAGTTTATCAGACCAGCCCGTCTGATACCAACAACCATGCCACGTTCAAAGTCACTTAAATCACCTTTCTTCCCCATTCTGATGCTCGGTTTGAACTGCAGCAGATCGTCTTGACCATGAGTTGCTGCCCTGTGACGGTGAGTGTATATACATATATATTATTTTACAGAGTGAGGGCTGCAACATATTGACATGAGCAGCTACCTACCAGGCCGTCCACTCACTTTATTACTGCTTTTGGACACTTGTAGAACAAATGAATCATAGCTGATTGTGAATACTGCAATTCTGCAGAATGGCATCAGTAATTGAAAACTGTTGCGTGATACTGCATCCACATCCATAGGTGTCAGTATAAGTCTAAAATGACATATTAGGCAGAGGCAACATAAACCAAAAATTACAGTACTTGGAGGGAGTTGACAGCAGTGTGTTGCCTGGCCGCATTACAGCATGAATCAGTGCTAAGCTCAGTGTAATTTTCCCTATTTCAGTGGCAAACTCATCACACAGACAACAGCCTGTGGCTATTTCAGATGAGACTCAGACGGAGACAGCGAGGATGAGTAGACACACTTTATGTGGAGCTCTCTCGCTCTTTTCCTCCGCTGATTAATTTCATACCAGATCGGCCGGCCAGCAGTGTTATTAGCATAAAATTTCCATGGATCAGGCCCCGCAATAAAACCCTGTCATCAAGTCACTTGTCAAACACACAATTTCAAATCTCATTTAGTTTCTAATATCATTTTCGTCCCGGGCGGAGGGGTGCGGAGAGAGGTGGAGAACTCAGACAGGAATGTGTTATGTAAAGGATAAACGGAGTCATCGATCAAAATTAAAAGAGTCGAGGGTCGCTTCGTGATTAAAAATTCTCCAGATCAGCATCAAGTGTTTATCAGGTGAAACAGACAGCAGGATGCTCAATGTGGTGCCACTGAATCTTCTAGAAGACCTCAAGTGTTGCGCAGTAAGTGTTTGCAGTGCCAACAGTCTACTGTGATAATTCAACGCTATCTCACGGGAATTCATAACTTTTTGATTTATTTTTGGCTAATGTGTATGAATTTTTACAATCTCATGCCCCAGTGATGGTTGGGTTTAGGGGTGGGGTTTGGTGCCACGTGTAACCTCGCTGGTCCTACACCACCCAACTCGCTCTGAGCTGATATGGGAGTCGGTTGCTCTAACAAGTAGGCTAAAGACCATGGACTATAGTGTCTCTCTCTTTACTAGCTGGCCTCTATTACACTCATCCCCCCTAAACCTCATTCCCATCTGGGTAATGACACCAATGGAACCCTGCTGGTCCTACACCACCCAACCTGCTCCGGACTAAGATTGAACCGGCGACTCTCCGCATGGGAGTCGGTTGCTCTAACAAGGAGGTTAAAGACTTTGGACTTTAGCATTTGTCGCATTACTAGCTGGCCTCTGTTACCCTCCCCCCCCCAATCCTCACTCCTATCCGGGTCAAGGCACCAATGTAACCCAGCCAGTCCTACACCACCCAACCCGCTTCAAGCTGGGAACGAACCGTCCACTCTCCACATGGGAATAGGTTGCTCTAACAAGGAGGCTAAAGACCATGAACTCTGGCGTCTGTCACTTTACTAGCTGGTCTCTGTTACACTCACCCCCTAAACCTCACTCCCATCCGGGTCATGGCACCAATGTAACCCCACCGGTCCTACACCACCCAACACGGTCCGAGTTGGGATTGAAACGGCGACTCTCCACATAGGAGTCGGTTGCTCTAACAAGGAAGCTAAAGATCATGGTCTGTAGTGTTTATCGCATTACTAGCTGGCCTCTGTTACACTTACCCCCAAAACCTTACTCCCATTCAGGTCATGGCACCAATGTAACTTCGCCAGTCCTACACCACCCAACCCGCTTCAAGCTGGGAACGAACCGTCCACTCTCCGCATGGGAATCGGTTGCTCTAACAAGGAAGCTAAAGATCATGGCCTGTAGTGTCTATCGCATTACTAGCTGGCCTCTGTCACATTTACCCCCAAAAACTTACTCCCATTTGGGTCATGGCACCAATGTAACCTCACCAGTCCTACACCACCAATCTGCTCCGAGTTGAACCATCAAACCATCGACTTTCGCATGGGAGTCGTTCATTAATTTTCCTTCGGCTTAGTCCCTTTATTCATTAGGAGTCGCCACAGCGGAATGAACCGCCAACTTATCCAGCACATGTTTTACACAGCGGATGCCCTTTCAGCTGCAATCCAGTACTGGGAATAAAAATGTTATATATAACTATAATATTTATAGAAATAAACAAAATTAAATAAAATTAAATAATGAATGAATGAATTAATATTGAAATAAATAATATATTTATATATTATATTATTGAAATAGTACTCATTAATTAATTCATAATTTAATTTTATAAAATTTTATTTATTTTTATTTTATCATTCCTTTCTTTCATTTTCTTTTCAGCTTAGTCCCTTTATTAATCTGGGGTCACCACAGCGGAATGAACCGCCAACTTATCCAGCATATGTTTTACGCAGTGGATGCACTTCTAGCTGCAACCCACCACTGGGAAACATTCCCACACTCCCATTCACAAACATACACTATGGACAACTTCAGGTTTAGGAAAGAATAAATATACTATTTAAATAAATAAATAAATCAAATTAAAATAAATCAAATAAAATGACAAATAAATGAATAATATTATAATAATATTATACAAAAATATAATATTTAAATAAATAAATAAATAAATGAATAAAAAAACAAATAATAAATTAAATAAAATAATGAACTAATTAATGAATAATGTTGAAGTAATATTATATAATATATATATATATATATATATATATATATATATATATATATATATATATAATAGATTATAATGTAATATTTAAATAAATAAATAAATAAATAAACAAAATAAAATAATGAATTAATGAATAACATTTAAATAATATTATATATAACTATAATATTTAAATAAACAAATAAAAATAAAAAAATAAATAAAATAATGAACTAATTAATGAATAATATTTAAATAATATTATATATAAATGTAATGTTTAAATAAATAAATTAAATTAAATAATTTGAATTAAATTAAAAAATGAATGATTTAATGAATAATATTTAAATAATATTATATATAAATATAATATTTAAATAAATAAAATAAAATAAAATGAAAAAAAATTTATTAAATAAAAAATAAAAAATAATAAAACAAAATAAAATCGGTTTATTGTTTCCCAAAAATTTACTGGGTATGCAAATTTGAAATGATTGAAATATCAACTTAAATTCTAAAAAATATGTTAATAAATATGTTAATAAAAATCTTTTATGTGTTCGGCTAACAAAAAAAGTTTGGGAACCCCTGGTTGCTTAGTTTATTTATTTATATTGAATAAAACCATAAAGCAACCTTCAATAATGAAACCAACACTGAACCATAACGTGCTTTTTTCTGAAGCTGTAATAACACACGCATGCACACACGCACGCACGCACACCTTTAAAGTCATGCTGAATGCAATTTAATCAATCTTCCCTAATTAAAAAAAATCTATATTGCGAAACAATCAAGGTGAATAAACAAGATTAAAATAAATGAAGGAACGCTGCCATGAGCAAGGGAGGGCCTAATTAAAGGAGTTAATTGGAATTCCATGCCTATGTGAGGTCTGTGGATGAAGCAGACAGGAAATATTACACACGAGAGACCTCACAAACACCCTTCAGCAAAAACACACACACAACAACACCGCCAAACTCATGCTTACGTCATACATTTTTCAGCGCTCAATACCCAGACTGGCCAATTTGTGATTTTTAGTATGTTTACTCTCTCTCTCTCTGTGTGTGTGTGTTTACCTGTTTGTGAAGACAGTCTGCGTCTCGCTGGAGTTGTGTCGTCTTGAGGTTGTTTTCTTCTATCAGCTCTTCTCTGTGTTTCAGGATCTCCTGAAGTCTGCTCAACTCTTTCTGCAGGGCCACAGCATCTTCTCTGCTGGACCAGACCTCCTGCATTTGCCCTGCTAGCTAAACACAACACAGACAGAGAATAATCAGAGATCAGGCTGAAATTAATATTAATCAGGCTCAACTAATATTTGCCAGTACCAATATATGCGGCCCTAGGCCTTGACGCTTACAGTGTGTTTTTAGGTCCCACTTTATATTAAGTGACCTTAACTAATATGTACAGTGCATCAGGAAAGTATTCACGCTTCACTTTTTCCACATTTTTTATGTTACAGCCTTATTCCAAAATGGATTAAATTAATTTCTTTCCTCAGAATTCTACACACAATACCCCATAATGACAATGTGAAAAAAGATTTCTTGAAATTGTTGCAAATTTATTACAAAAAAACCCCCTGAAAAATCACATGTACAGAAGTATTCACAGCCTTTGCTCAGTACTTTGTTGATGCACCTTTGGCAGCAATTTCAGCCTCAAGTATTTTTGAATATGATGCCACAAGCTTGGCACACCTGTCTTTGGGAATATTTGCCCATACCTCTTTCCAGTACCTCTCAAGCTCTATCAGGTTGGATGAGAAGCGACGGTGTACAGCCATTTACAGATCTCTCCAGAGATGTTTAACAGGATTTAGGTCTGGGCTCTGGCTGGGCCACTCATGGACATTCACAGAGCTGTTGTGAAGTCACTCCACTGATATTTTCGCGGTGTGCTTTGGTTCATTGTCCTCCTGGAAGATGAACCGTCAGCCCAGTCTGAGGACAAGAGCACTCTGAAGCAGGTTTATATTCAGGATATCTCTGTACATTGCTGGATTCATCTTTCCCTCTATCCTGACTAGTCTTCCAGTTCCTGCTGCTGAAAAACATCCCCACAGCATGATGCTGCCACCACCATGCTTCACTGTAGGGATGGTATTAGCCTGGTGATAAGCGGTGCCTGGTTTTCTCTAAACGTAACGCCTGGCATTCACTCCAAAGAGTTTAATTTTAGTCTCATCAGACCAGAGAATTTTGTTTCAGATTTGTTCCAGGTGGGCTACTATGTGCCCTTTACTAACAAGTGGCTTCCTTTTGGACAATCTACCATACAGGCTGTATTGGTGGATTGCTGCACAGATGGTTGTTCTTCTGTAAGGTTCTCCTCACTCCACAGAAGATTGCTGGAGCTCAGACAGAGTGACCATAGGATTATTGTTTGCCTCCCTGACTAAGGCCCTACAATATACTAAGGCCCTTACAATATACAGTTTGAATGGAATGGAAACCTATGTAATGTACCCACTTTTCACAAAAACAAACCATGTGTATGTCTGTGTGTATGTGTGTGAACTTTGTAACGACGTGTGGCTCATCGTTGCAGAAAGGCTTGAATTAACTCCACAACAATTATTGGGAAAGTTCTTGCTGTAGTATTTCTCACAAACGTTACGTGAGATCTGCTTCCTTCATGTCTGTCATCTAACGCAGCCAAGGCGTAGATTAAGGCACACTCTGACCGGCACGCAGGCAACAAAAACAGCAACGATGTGTTCAAAGTAGAAAACTCCAGTATTCTAAAATGTATAATAAATAATCTGATGAGTGTTTTGATCTGAAACTTTCCAGACACATTCTGGAGACACAACAGTCTTAAATCTTGAAAAAGGCGTAAACTAGGTGCCCTTTAAGCAAAGATCATTTTCCACACTGTAAAAAAAATAAAATAACTAAATTTCTGCCTTAAATTTTTTAGTCATCTCAACTTACATCAATCAAACTGACTACAAATATTAAGTTAAATTTTGTATAACTTAAACAATTTAGTTGAAACCTGATTTTCTTCTTAAAATAAGTTACTTGATTTTTGCCATTAAATTCTTTACAGTGCACGAAGACCTTTTGTAAATATATTTTTTATAGTATATTAATAAAAATAAAATAAAAGTGACATCAATCATTCACCTTCGGCTTAGTCTCTATTTCTCCAGCAGAATGAACTACCAACTATTCCAGCATGTGTTTTATGCAGCGAATGCCCTTCCAGCGGCAACCTAGTACTGGGAAACACCCATAAACACTCATCAGTGGCATACCCCAAAATGTGGGGGCCCCCTTGCATGGATTATTGACGGGGACCCCTTGCACAGATTTCGGGGTGGGGGGTTGGGTTGTGACTTTCTTGGATATCACGCTCAGTGGGGGGGGTTGGGTTGTGACAGTCACGGATATCACGCTCAGTGTGGGGGGGTTGGGGGGTTGTGACGGTCACTGAATGACGCTCAGTGAGGGGGGGGGGGGGGTGCTGGGTTTGTGACGGTCATGGAAATCACACTCAGTGGGGGGGTTAACCTATGGTGCATGATTCTGGACACGGAGGAAACCCACGCCAACAAGAGGAGAACATACAAACTCCACACAGAAATGCCAACTGGTTGAGCCGGGACTCGAACCAGCAACCTTCCTCTAACCACTGAGCCACCGTGGCACCCATTCTATATAGTTCCAAATCTAAAATGTTCAATAAATAAAGAATAAAAGAGTAACAACTAGTTACTGAAGTACCAGTTCCTTTGACAACACTAACCTGTGCAGTAAATGAGTTTACTGAACACCTTCCAGCCAATCAGAATCAAGATTTACAACAGACTGTAGATTAATACTAATTATCTTTTATATATGGGCAACATACAAAAGCCTGAAGGAATTCATCATGTGGATCTGTAAGGTCTATCATATTCATTAAACATCTCTCTATAATCCTGCACAACCCTTAGAGTGCCATTTTTATTCTCTGCTGTACTTTTTTCCCTCTTTCTCTCTCCGTCTGTCTCTTCAGCCGTCTGCTTGGATTAAAATGACATCTCCCCTTGAGTCTTAGGAAATGCCAGATGAAGCAGTTACTAACAAACCTGATGTGCCCTCCTTCATACAAGAGAGCGGATTGAGGTGTGTATGTGTGTGTGTGTGTGTGTTTGGGGGGGGGTTTGGATGTGCCCTTCAGCAAAAATGAATTTTCCAATTGCAGTTAGTTCTGCCATGAATAAATAAACAAATGAATAATTGAGAGGGCAACATAAATAAATAACATCACAAACATTTCACAGGCACTCATAAGTTCGGAAGATAACTGGGGCTGAATGCTAATGATAAAAACAGTACGCGGAGCAAAATCCGATGCATTATTCACCGCTCGCTCGCTCTGAAAAAAGTCAAAATAAATTAATAAATGTAAAAGAGAGAGAGAGAGAAAATCTTTCAAAGAACTCAAAACATCCAGTCAGCACTGAAGTGACAGGTTTGTCCCATTTATAACGTACAAGGACACGCTGCCAAACAAATAACTGACCAGTCAGAGATGTATAAATAAACCAGCACGGGCTTCTGCTTCAATTGACAGCTTATGCAAAAGTTTGTGAGAAGCGGGAGATGAGCGGCGTCAGGTCCATTTTTAGTGTGCGAGTGAGATCGGATGGACTGGCCGGCCCGTGTCCTTGATCTAGACCGCATTCGGCCCTCGGAGGCCTTCAGATGCTATTTTCTAATCCAGGAGTTAGATGTGAACCTGAGCTCCGGCTGAGCAGCAACATAAACAAGTAAATGTTGATATGATCAAGGTAAAGTGAAATGATTTGAACAAGTAGGGGAGAGCGGGGCCGAACGTAGCATGTTTCATAAAAACTTGATTTTTTTTTAAAGAAGAAATTTACACTCACCGGCCACTTTATTAGGTACACCTTACTTGTACAAAGTTGGACCCTGTTTTGCCTTCAGAACATCCTTCATGACATAGATCCAACAAGATACTGGGAATATTCCTCAGAGATTTTAGTCCAAATTGACATGATAGCATCACACAGTTGCTGAAAATTTGTCGGCTGCACATCCATGGTGCGAATCTCCCGTTCCACTACATGCCAAAGGTGCTCTATTGGATTGAGTATGGTGACTGTGGAAGTCATTTGAGTAGTCAACTCATTGTCATGTTCAAGAAACCAGTCTTAGATGATTCGTGCTTTATGACATGATGTGTTATTCTGCTGGAAGTAGCCATCAGAAGATGGGTACACTGTGGTCATAAAGGGATGGACATGGTCAGCAACAATACTCAGGTAGGCTGTGGTGTTGACACGATGCTCAATTTGTAATGGGCCCAAAGTGTGCCCCAGTTTTGGTGAGCCTGTTTAAATTGTAGCCTCAGTTTCCTGTTCTTAGCTGACAGGAGTGGCACTCCGTGTGGTCTTCTGCTGTTGTAGCCCATTCGCCTCAAGGTTGGACGTGTTGTGCTTTCAGAGATGCTCTTCTGCAGACCTTGGTTGTAACGAGTGCTTATTTGAGTTACTGTTGCCTATCTATCAGCTTGAACCAGTCTGGCCATTCTCCTCTGACCTCTGTCCTCAACAAGGCCCCTCAGAACTGCCGCATACTGCATAATTTCTCTTTTTCAGACCATTCTCTGTAAACCCTAGAGATGGTTGTGCGTGAAAATCTCAGTAGATCAGCACTTTCTGAAATACTCAGACCAGCCCGTCTGGCACTAACAACTATGCCACGTTCAAAATCACTTGAATCACCTTTCTTCCTCATTCTGATGCTCGGTTTGAACTGCAGCAGATCGTCTTGACCAAGTCTACATGCCTAAGTGCATTGAGTTGCTGCCATGTGATTTTTGCTGTGGTCTAACAAAATCGAGTGTTATTTTGTATCAATGTAGAACAACTCCAATATAACTTCACATTGTTAGTTTTGAGTCCATCAGCAAGGACAAAAGTAACACACAAGTGGGTCAAAAGTAACACAACAATATATACTAGATTATTTTGTGTTACTTTTTTATATAAACAATACATGACTATAGCTTTGTCATTATGTAATTTCAGATATATAGATACGCTTTATCCGTTATATTTGCAACAAAATAAAATAAAATGACATTTTATTTTAAGTTTCAGTGTGTTTCAAAAGAAATTAGACATTAAAAATGTAATTATTTAGATTTTTTCATTATTCGTTTTTAGAAAACATCAAATTCATTGGTAAAATTGGAAGATTCCCAGAAGATGAAGAGAAGAAAAGTGAGAACAAAATAGTATAAATAAGGCATCTTTGCCATTATGACAGTACATAATACTTTACTAGATATTTTTCACGATACTGGTGACATTCAAAGTGACATTTAAAGGCTTAACTAGGTTAATTAGGCAAGTTAAGGTAATTAGGCAAGCCATAAAAGTGGTTTGTTCTGTGGGCAATCGAAAAACAACATTGCTTAAGGGGGCTAATAATTTTGACCTTAAAATGATTTTAAATAAATTAAAAACTGCTTTTATTCTAGCTAAAATAAGACTTTCTCCACAAGAAAAAATATTATAGGAAATACTGTAAAAAATTCCTTGCTGAGGGGAAATATTTAAAAAATTAAAAAAAAAAAAAAAATCACAGGAGGGCGAATAATTTTGACTTCAACTGTAGGTGACTGAACTTTAAATGTGATTATGTCACAGATATCTTGAATAACTTCAGAGTAAATGACTGACAGGTTTTCCTCACCTCCTGTCGTGCAGAGGTCAGATTCTCCTCAGTGGTCCTCAGGTCTGCCGTCAGTCTCTGAACTGTTTCATCTCTACTGGACACCTACAACACAGACCACTTTAATCTATATGAACAGTTTACCAGACTATACACAGAATATACTCATACCCAGAGGTGCACATAACTTTATTTAGTACGGAGTACCTGAAGATGTTGCTTAGTCCTCAAACTGTTCATGACACAACCATATAATGAATTATATATAACCATATTACATAATAAATATACTTCATTATATTTTGAAATAGGGTGGCACGGTGGCTCAGTGGTTAGCAGCCAGAAGGTCGCTGGTTCGAGTCAGGGCTGGGTCACGGTCATGCGCTATAAGTAAATTAAAGAAAACAAAATTGACTGTAGTGTATGAGTGTGTGTGAATGTGAGTGTATGGATGTTTCCCAGTACTGGGTTGTGGCTGGAAGGGGGTCAGCTGCATAAAACATATGCTGGAATAGTTGACGGTTCATCCCGCTTTGGCGACCCATGAAAAATAAGGGACTTAGCTGAAGGAAAATAAATGAATGAACATGCATACACTCACCAGCCACTTTATTAGGTTCACGTGTCCAACTGCTTGTTAACGCAAATTTCTAATCAGCCAATCACATGGCAGCAACGCAATGCATTTAGGCATGTAGACGATCTGCTGCAGTTCAAACCAAGCATCAGAATGGGGAAGAAAGGTGATTTAAGTGACTTTTAACGTGGCATGGTTGTTGGTGCCAGACCGGCTGGTCTGAGTATTTCAGAAACTGCTGATCTACTGGGATCATTTTCATGCACAACCAACTCTAATGTTTACAGAGAATGGTCTGAAAAAGAGAAAATATCCAGTGAGCGGCAGTTCTGTGGGTGCAAATACCTTGTTGATGCCAGAGGTCAGATGAGAATGGCCAAACTGGTTCGAGCTGATAAAAATGCAACAGTAACTCAAATAAGCACTCTTTACAACCGAGGAAGAGTATACAGAAGAGCATCTCTGAACACACAACACGTCCAACCTTGAGACGGCTTGGTTACAGCAGCAGAAGACCACACCGGGTGCCACTCCTGTCAGCTAAGAACAGGAAACTGAGACTACAATTCACACAGGCTTACTAAAATCGGACAATAGATGATTGGGATAACGTTGCCTGGTCTGATGAGTCTCGATTTCTGCTGCGACATTCGGATGGTAGGGTCAGAATTTGGCATCAACAACATGAAACCATGGATCCATCCTGCCTTGTATCAACGGTTCAGGCTGATGGTGGTGGTGTAATGGTGTGATGAATGTTTTCTAGGCACACTTTGGGCTCATTAGTACAAATTGAGCATCATGTCAATGCCACAGCCTACCTGAGTATTGTTGCTGACCATGTCCATCCCTTTATGACCACAGTGTACCCATCTTCTGATGGCTACTTCTAGCAGGATAACGCACAATGTCATTAAGTGTGAATTGTCTCAGATTGGTTTCTTGAACATGACAATGAGTTGACTACTCAAATGGGCTCCACAGTCACCATATCTCAATCCAATAGAGCACCTTTGGGATGTGGTGGAATGGGAGATTCGCATTATAGATGTGCAGCCGACAAATCTGCAGCAACTACGTGATGCTATCATGTCAATATGGACCAAAATCTCTGAGGAATATTTCCAGTATCTTGTTGAATCTATGTCATGAAGGATTAAGGCAGTTCTGAAGGCAAAAGCGGGTCCAACTCGGATACTAGTAAGGTATACCTAATAAAGTGGCCAGTGGGAGTATGTTGTATATATATGTAAATATTTTGTACAATTGAAATCTAAACATAAATAGGAAGGAGAGACTCAGACAATGGAGATCACAAGGAAACAGGAGCGATGAGTACTTTCTAATAGAATATAGACACTGATTGTAAGGAGAGTGCAGTCCTTCATAGTAGTAATGAGGCTGGGCACAGAATGGAGTGTGCTGATGGTTTTATGGGGCTGAGGTAATGGACGGCGATGATGTGCAGATGCGGGGCTAATCAAAATGCAGGTGACTATGATCAGGGTGATTGTGGTGACTGTGATGACTATGGTGACTGAGTGGGGAGAACCTGGCCTGGTTGTGACACCATATCTGGTCCCTGTTTTTAATTTAAATCGCACATAAGCACCAGCATACCAGTTATGTGCATCCCTGGTTATACCAAAGAATTCATGGCATTATACCTCATCCTGCTCTGTTTGGGGCCTGCAGTCTTTCTTCTGCTGCTGGATTTCACAGCTCAGCTCAGAAACTCTGGAGTCCAGAAGATCCCTCTGATGCTCTGCGTCCTGTAGCTCACGCTCGAGTCTGGACACTGTAGAGGCCTTTTCTACCAACTGTTCAGATACAGAAACACAGATGCAAGAGATGTTATTGTAGGTCAGGTTTGCATCATGCCAGTGTGTTTGTTGATGTATATATGGATGTGCATCGATGCTGATCAGTTTTTAAGCTCTGTTTCTCTCTGATCTGGGCCGGCTTGCTGCTTTATTTTTTCAAACAACATCTTATACTGCAGCAGACTATAAACAGTCAATACAACTGATGAAAACGGATAAAAGGGAAACATGAAAAGGCAAGGTCATGGCAACAATTACTGAACATTTCAGATATTTCTAATCTCTTAGAAGGTGGTCTGAACTGCCCATTTCAATAGGATTACAATATCACAGGGGAATGCAACTTTTAAACCTTTTTCATTGGGTTATTAAAGTTACTTTTCTTTCGTTTTATGACATATCCGTGACAAATCAGGTCTCAAATTATTAATAAATTCAAATTACGATTAATGAATACTTATATATAGTGCCTCGTATATATAGAAAAAACTCAAGTGTCATGTAAAACCCACATAAATGTTTTGAAACTTTCAATGTTAAACAAAAACAACCTAGGCTCATTCTGAGAACGTAGTCCGGGGGACGTTTCTGGAGACCGCGAAATACGTCCCGGGAGGTACGTATTTTTGCAGTTCTTGTTTTCGCAAGTCCGCGAGAGGCCGCTGTGCGCGCTTTTTCCCGCGCCGTTCTCGCGTAAACCCGCTGGAGGCCGCTGTGGAACGACCTTCCGCCTGTCTGCCTGGACGACAGAATGATTGACCGTGCGACCGGCCAATCGGCAGGCTGACCCACCCTCCTCCGTCCCTAAACCCAACTAACGACGATTCACAAAAGCCGTCCAGAAAAAGAAAAGCCCTCGTCTGATTTTTACCACGTTTTCGGATTTTGACCATGTTCTCACCCTGTGACGAACTTGTTCGCTTCATTTTTTGGATTTTGTTTTTGTTTTCTTACCTGATTTCTGGAACCGCTCTTCCCCGGACTCGAACCCAGTCGTCGTCGTCGTCGTGGTCAGCCCCTCTCTGCGCCTCGAGTCCGCCAGAGTACACGAAGAGCTAACCGGACAAACTGGTTGCAGCGGGAAAGCCCTCCACACGGAAAGGGAACCCAAAGGGAACGGCGTTACATCGCCCCGCAGCGTTCGCTTATAAAAATGAAATGCAGCCGTACGTACCCCTGGCTACGTATTTTGTGGTCTCCAGAAATGTCCCCGGGACTACGTTCTCAGTATGAGCCTGGGTTATTTGCACAAAAAATGTGATCACATAATCTTTTTTTTCACTTTAAACTCTTCACACATTACATGTTTTCTAGATATTATTTTATTTTAATGTGGTTTGAAGTTCCCATTTCAATAGGATTACAATATCTCCAGGGAATGCAACTTTTCAGTCGTTTTCATTGGGTTATTAAAGTTACTTTTCTTTCCTTTTATGACATATCCCTGACAAATCAGGTCTCAAATTATAATTAAATTACAATTACAATTAATAATAATAATAATAATAATGCATTTTATTTAAAGGCGCCTTTCATGACACTCAAGGTCACCGTACAGGACAGCTAGAACAATCAGTTCAAATAAAAACACAATAAAAGTCAATAAAATACAATACAAACTTTTAAAAAATGCAGTGGGTTAAAGAGAATAAGCTGTTCTAAACAGATGTGTTTTGAGTTTGGTTTTAAATTGTGAAAGAGAGTCTAAATTACGGAGATCAGGAGGAAGTGAGTTCCAAAGCTGAGGAGCAGAGTGGCTGAAGGATCTGCTCCCCATGGTGACAAGGCGGACAGAGGGAACAGTGAGGTGAATGGAAGAAGAAGACCTGAGTGTTCGAGAAGGTGTGGCGACATGAACAAGATTAGCAAGGTATGGAGGATCAAGATTGTGGATGGCTTTAAAAGTGAGAAGAAGTATTTTATAATTAATTCTGAAAAAGATGGGAAGCCAGTAAAGTTGTTGGAGAATGGGTGTGATGTTTCTTCACTTCCGCCATTAGTGAAGTTTTTTTTCCCTCTCCGCTGTCGCCACTGGCTTGCATGGTTCGGGATCTGTAGAGCTGCGCATCGTTGGATTTGCCCTTAAATATTTGGACTCTCAGTAGTGATTATTAAACCACACTGAACTGAGCTCAACTGAACTGAACTTAAACACTACAAACTGAACTACACTGTTCCTATTACTATGACCTTTTATGTGAAGCTGCTTTGACACAATCTACATTGTATAAGCGCTATACAAATAAAGGTGAATTCAATTGAATTGAATGTGACAGATAGAGGGGTTTTTTGTTATAATACAGGCTGCAGCGTTTTGTACTAGTTGTAATTTATGAAGTTTTTTTAGGGAGGCCAAATAGAAGGGAATTACAGTAATCTAAATGGGAGGTGACTAAACTATGAACAAGAATGGCAGCTGAATGAGGTGTGAGGGAAGGACGTAAACGATTTATATTTTGAAGGTGGAAATAAGCGGACCGGGTGACATTATTAACATGTGCATTGAATAAAAGGGTGCTGTCGAAGATGACTCCCAGACTCTTAAACTAAAGGGGAGGGGGTATTGACAGAATCATCTGTGGGAATGGAAAAGCTATGTGATTTGTTTAAAGTGGATCGTGTACCTATAAGTAGAAGTTCAGTTTTATTCTCATTTAATTTCAGGAAGTTTGTGGTGAACCAGGATTTGATGTCTGGAAAGCAGTTAGTAGGGGATGAAGGTGGGAGTTTGTGGTTGGGTTTGGTTGATAGGTAGAGCTGGGTGTCATCTGCGTAGCAATGAAAATGAATTTGGTGTTTGCGGAAAATATAACCAAGTGGAAGGAGATAGATTAATGGATTCTTATTAGTTAAGATTTCTTAGTTAGGATTTCTTATTAATTAATGGATACTTCTTAGTGGCTCTTTTATCAAGAAAACACAAAAGTGTCATGTGAATCCCACATAAATATTTTGAAAATGTTTATGTAAAACAAAAATGTGATCACGTAATCCCCTTTATACATATATTTTCACCCGCATATTACACATTTTCCAACTGTTATTTAATTACAAATACTGCAATACTCTATTAAAAATAAAAATGATTGATTTAGAGGTGACTTTAATACCTGATAACTGCTGTCAAATATTGGCATTGGCAAAATGGTAAGTGGCTACACCCAGCAGGCACAGGACATCAACATGATGTCAGTTTGACGTTGTGCCTCAACTTCGTGGGGAAGTTGCATTTTATTTGGAAATGAAAATTGGGTTGATGTCAGAACCCAACGTGAGGCTGACGTCAATGTCCAATGTCCAACCTAAAATCAACCAAAAATCAACATCTAATGATGTTACAGCTTGACGTTGTGTGGACGTTACCCCTATGACGTCTATCAGACGTTGGATTCTGGTTGCCATACCTGAATAAATGCTAGTATTTGACATCAATATGATGTTGGTTTATGATGTTCAACATGATGTCAGATTGACACTGTACACCAATGTCGTGGGGATGATGTATTTTGTTTGGAAATGAAAATCAGGTTGACGCCAGAACGTCAGGCAGACATTGATGTCCAATGTTCAACCTAAAATCTAATCAACGTCTAATATTGTTACAGCTTGACGTTGTGTGAATGTTACCACTATGGTGTCTATCAGACATTTTGGTTGCCATTCCTGATGAATAAGTATCAGTATTTGACGTCAATATGACGTTGGTTTAAGATGTTGACTCGATGTTGAATTTTGGTCACTTTCCAACTCAACCTAAAATCAACCAAAAATCAACGTCTAATGATGTTACAGCTTGATGTTGTGTGGACGTTACCACTATGACGTCTATCAGACGTTGGATTTTGGTTGCCATACCTGACTAAATGCTAGTATTTGACGTCAATATGACGTTGGTGTATGATGTTTAACATGATGTCAGATTGACATTGTACACCAATGTCATGGGGACGTTGCATTTTGTTTGGAAATGAAAATCAGGTTGACGCCAGAACGTCAGGCAGACATTGATGTCCAACGTTCAACCTAAAATCTAATCAACGTCTAATAATGTTACAGCTTGACGTTGTGTGTATGCTAGCACTATGGTGTCCATCAGACATTTTGGTTGCCATTCCTGATGAATAAGTATCAGTATTTGACGTCAATATGACGTTGGTTTAAGATGTTGGCTCGATGTTGAATTTTGGTCACTTTCCAACACAACCTAAAATCAACAAAATATCAACGTCATTTGACATCGCTATTGGACATCAAAATAACGCTGTCCTTAGACTTTAGCTAGACATTGAATTTTGGTCACCTGATATCACGATGAGGGCGACGCAGTGGCGCAGTAGGTAGTGCTGTCGCCTCACAGTAAGAAGGTCACTGGTTCAAGCCTCGGCTGGGTCAGTTGGCGTTTCTGTGTGGAGTTTGCATGTTCTCCTTGCGTTCGTTCGCGTGGGTTTCCTTCGGGTGCTCCGGTTTCCCACACAGCCCAAATACATGCGGAACAGGTGAATTGGGTAGCCTAAATTTTCCATAGTGTATGAGTGTGAATGAGTGTGTGTGGATGTTTCCCAGAGATAGGTTGCGGCCGGATGGGCATCCGCTGCGTAAAAACGTGCTGGATAAGTTGGCGGTTCACTCTGCTGTGGCGACCCCGGATTAATAAAGGGACTAAGCCGACAAGAAAATTAATGAATGAATGAATGATGTAACGACCAAAATCTAAACTAATATTAACATCTCATGACATTGTGTGCCTGCTGGGTAGTTTGCATCTATTTTCCCTCTCAGCAAATTATGAAACACTAGGTGACTGCTATGAATTTATATTCATGAGCCGAGATAATTAGTTGCTCCTACACAAATTTCAGATTTCTACACCCTTGTGAAATGGTTCTTCAAGATCTGCATTCAAATATTATGAGTGGCATATCAAATTTATAAAAAAATATATTATTAGTATAAATATTTAACTTAATGCTCAATAAAATATTGTATTTCACCTCAACTATCATTTATACGCACATACATTGACCTTTCTAGCCATCAAAGAACCCTAACTTATTGCATCATAATTTCATTAAAAGATAAACTGACAATTTTTTGGTAACATTTTATAATAACTACACAACATGAATAACATATTAAGCATTAGCAAAAACGCAACTGTTTAGTCTCCACTTTCCTTCCTAATCTGCAACTGCCTCTCTGGCGATACCACTAACTGTGCCCTCTCTCTTTCTCCAAAAAAATAAAAATAAAAAAATAAATAAAATGTACTAATGCTTTGCTTCTTAGACTTTACACACCTGAAACTTGCCTACAGCACTTGTTCACTGCTGCTCTTATAGTTGTGTAAATTGCTTCCTTGTCCTCATTTGTAAGTCTCTTTGGATAAAAGCGTCTGCTAAATGACTAAAATGTAAATGTAAAATGTAAATGTACTTAATTCATCACTTCATCAATTCATCACCATTAATTTTTACATTTACAGATGCTAGTAAGCAGTTTATAAATACATCTAAAAATGCTGTATTCTTTTTAAAGTGTTACAATCTTTTATATATCAGATCAGAATAATAATATCAGATCAGAATAGTATAATTAGAATTTATGATTTACTAAAAAACAAGCAAACAGTAAATATTTACTTTTAATTATGATGATATCATTTAAAATGTTGATACTACTGTATTTTAAGTAGTTTGTCCCCACATTGACCCAGCTAACAGACCTAAACAGACGTCAGTTAAAATCAGCAGGGTTCAATCCAAACGAAAGAAAGAAAAAGGGGGTAAAAATCTCTATATGACGAAATGGTTCAATTTTTGAGGAGAGCGAGCAGCAGATCTCGCATTAAATGACAAATTGGATAACGTGGGCTTCAACCACTTTGTGTGTTATTATTCGAAATGATTGTAGATTACACATAATTATCTGCTAAAGTACCATTGCCCCTTTTATTCCAAAACATAATGATCCAACTTCAAATAAAAATATGATTTTAGTGTCTTTCTGTGAGCGGATGCAGGATATAAAGCAGAAAATAGAAGGTCTAATCAAATTGCTCACGGTAATCATTAAGAAAGACACAAAACAAATTCAAGTAGCAGGGGTCCGTGGAGCATTTGGCAAGTAATTGGACTGTGGGCCATGTTATAGGGGTTGTTATTGGAGGCCATGTTAAGGTTTCAAACATAACTTTAAGGTGAACAGTTTGAGTTTAACTACTGCAGAAAAAACAATATTATTATGGACATAAAATAACCTGAAAGCTGGAACAGTAAAAACCCCGCATAAGGACTTGTTTTCTGATTGCATACCTGGACTTTCATTCATTCATTTTCTTTTGGGCTTAGTCCCTTTATTAATCTGGGGTCGCCACAGCGGAATGAATCGACTTATCCAGCATATGTTTTAAGCAGAAGATGCCCTTCCAGCTGCAAAGACTGTGGGGGAAACCCAAGCACCCGAAGGAAGCCCAGGCGAATACAGGGAGAACATTTAAACTCCACACAGAAATGCCAACTGACCCAGCTGAGGCTCGAACCAGCGACCTTCTTGCTGTGAGGCGATCTTGCTACTCACTGCGCCACTGTGACGCCCACCTGGACTTTCAATAGAAGGATAAAAATCTCTGAGGATTCATTTAGCATATCTCAATTGTGAGGAAAATGTGTGCAGTGAGTATTAATATCATTTTTGAAAATATTTGTATTCACCTAAACATGCTCCCAGCAGTGTTTGCAATCAATATTAATTCATTTTTTACTCTTAAGTGAAGAATGAAAAATAAATTATAGAGCATATGGGGGTTTTAAAGTCAAAGTATAACAGAAGTAGTGATTTTATTATCCATATTGCATTACTGAAAATGATCTATCATTTGTTAAACGCAACCCAGGCTCATTATGGATACGTACCCCATATACATTTCTGGAGTGCGACAAATACGTCCAAGGAGCTACGTTTTTTATAGTTTTTATTTTCGTGAATCCACCAGAAGCTGCTGTGTATGCTTTTTGAGATCTCAAATTTCCCTTGTGAGTGCCATTTGCGCCTGTTCTTCTAGCGTAAATCCACCAGAGGCCGCTGTCGACTGACTGACTAACTGACCCACCCTCCTCCTTCCCTAAACCGAACCGATAGTGTTTTAAAAAGCAATCTTTTTTTTACCACGTTTTCAGATTTTACCACATTCTCACCCTGTTATTTACTTGTTTATTTTATTTTTTGGCTTTCGTTTTTGTCTTACCCTGCTTTCTGGAACTGTTCTTCGCCTGACTCGAATTCCGTAGTCGCGGTCAACTCCGCACCACGTCACAAGTCGACATACACAACAAGCCACTGGACAAACTGGTACCAGTGGAAAACCAGTCCATATGGAGGTAAGTGGTCAGCTGGTAAGCGTGAAAGCGTGACAGCTGGTAAGCGTCATACCGCCCTATAGCGTTCGTTTTAAAGATACATTCCTCTGACTACATAATTCGTGATCTCCAGAAATGTATATGGGGCTAAGCTTTCACAGTGAGCCTATGTTGGTTAAATAGGTTGATCTCAATGCAAGCTGAAGGGATGGTTCACTCAAATATTTAAGTTACCTAATCATTTACTACTCCCTCATGTGGTTCTCAACCTTTATGGGTTTCTTTTTTCTGTTGAAGACAAAAGAAGATATTTTGAAGAATGCTGGTTGTTGGCAACCATTGACTTCCATAGTATTTTTGGTCACACTTTATTTTGATGGTCCGTTTGTTGAATTTAAGTTACATTGCATCTACATGCAAACTAATTCTCATTAGATTATAAGTAGACTGTTAGGTTGGGGTTAGGGTTAGTGTAAGTTGATGTGTACTTGCAAAGTTTATTATAGTCAGTTAAATGTCTGTTAAAGTAGTAGTATCAATAGATTTTAAGCAGACAGTCTACTAATACTCAAATGGACCATCAAAATAAAGTGTTCCTGTATTTTTTTTTCCTACAATGGAAGTCAGTGGGTGTCAGCATTATTCAAAATATCATTCATTCATTCATTTTCTTTTCTGCTTAGTCCCTATTAATCTGGGGTTGCCACAGCGGAATGAACCGCCAACTTATCCAGCACATGTTTTACGCAGCGGATGCCCTTCCAGGTGCAACCCATCTCTGGGAAACATCCATACACACTCATTCACACTCATACACTACGGACAATTTAGCCTACCCAATTCACCCATACCGCATGTCTTTGGGCTGTGGGAGAAACCGGAGCACCCGGAGGGAACCCACGCAAACGCAGGGAGAACATGCAAACTTCACACAGAAATGCCAACTGACCAACTGAACCAGCGACCTTCTTGCTGTGAGGCGACAGCACTACCTAATGTGCCACTGAGTCGCCTTCAAAATATCAAAGAAACTCAAGTTTTGAACAAGTTAAGGGTGAATGTTTTGGTCAACTATCCCTTTAACCGTAAGAAATGAATGGAGAAAGTCTAACACATCTCGGAATTACATAGAAAAAAGATTTTAGATATGATTTTTTATATTTTAATTTCAGGCAGCACGGTAGCACTGTGGGTAGCGTTCTCGCTTCACAACAAGAAGGTCGCTGGTTCGAGCCTCAGCTGGGTCAGTTGGCATTTTTGTGCAGAGTTTGCATTTTCTCCCTGTGTTCATGTTAGTCCTGTGTTCATGTGGGTTTCCACA
This sequence comes from Danio aesculapii, assembly GCF_903798145.1. Classification (NCBI taxonomy): domain Eukaryota; kingdom Metazoa; phylum Chordata; class Actinopteri; order Cypriniformes; family Danionidae; genus Danio; species Danio aesculapii. The sequence goes on from NC_079441.1 coordinate 66,621,756, forward strand.
AGTCCAAAGACATGCGCTATAGGTGAATTGGGTAAGCTAAATTGTCCGTTGTGGAAGTGTGTGAATGAGAGCATATCCGCTGCATAAAACATATGCTGGATAAGTTGGCGGTTCATTCCGCTGTGGCGACTCCAGATTAATAAAGGGACTAAGTCGAAAAAAAAAAGAATGAATTAATACTTCAATTTCATGTTGATATATTGGACAATAGACTTTTTAAATCTCATACTTGAAACCTAAAACGGTATTAGACTTTCAGATATTAGAAAAAAAATCCCTGTGGTTCTTATCAAATAAAATAAAAAGTATAACTTACTTAAAATAAGGAGTATTAGTAGTAAGGATATTACTGAGGAACTCTAGTGTACAACAGTATGTGCTAAATTATGCTTAAATATCCCGTTTAAATATATAAGCTGCGTCCCAAATGGCACACTATACACTATCCACTTATGCACTATGTACTTATGCACTTACACACTCAACAGCAGAGTATATGTATGTAGTGTCGTCCTAAATGGAGCACTAATGGGTTTTTTACCAAGCAGAAACTCTTTCCCTGATGACGTTTACCAAGCAGAAACCCTTTCCCTGATGACGTTTGACGGTTGTCAAATTAGTGAAACCAAAGTATGACCAAAAAGTCAAAGCATGACCAAAGTACCAAAAATACCTGCCCTGAGTATAAGCGCATTCACCATCGGGAGGTGCTATAATCACTCTTGTAGGAGAATTTTGCTTTCACAATGCAAACTAAAAGTAATCCAACATGTGCGCCCGATAGCTCCGCCCCTTTTTCTACATGAGCAAAGCTGCTACTGTTGAGTGTGTGAAGTGTCCAACATTCCACCTTTTATTTTACCGGTTGAATGAGTGCATAATCCGGGTAACTAAAGTACACCTATTAATTTTAAAGTTTTCAGTGTGAACGCACAACTTACACTATTTATACTACAAAATGGCGTAGAATAGTGCATAAGTATGCGATTTGGGAGGCACCTATTCACCTTATTCTCCCTGTACGAGTGGGTAGAGCCATTTGAATCTTTTTGGCAAGAAACTTCCGGTCTCATTCAATGTTAAAAATAGCTTTTATCAGTTATGCTGATCGATGTTGCAAATTGATATTTTCTTATTATATTATTTTATTTTGTCTGTATAGTCACGCAGACACTTGTTTGTATAGAGCAAGATGTTTGACCGTTTTCTGCCGTTTATTATTCCTAGTCACTTCTCCCATAGGCAACTGAATCAGACGTTCTAAAACAATCGCAAAAACGAGCGCACTTCCGCATTGAAGAATGAGGTCAATAGCTTTTTTAAGTTTGTTTGGGAAGAAGGTGGAGCTGAAAGAGCTCGTTTGCTCAGCTGGTCTGCTGATTGGACACTGGTGTGGAGCTCAGCTTAATTGGCCCCCAGTGTGCTGATGTGTGAACGAGTAGAGGTCAGGGGTGACAGTCAGGAGACCTGTCGACCCTCAGCCATACACTCATGGGTCATGACCTCCTCTTCCTTATTTACAGTTTTAGTCAGAATTATTAGCCCTCCTAAATATAAGCCCTCCTGATTTATAAGCCCTCCTGAATTATTAGCCCTCCTGAATTATAAGCTCTCCTGAATTATAAGCCCTCCTGAATTATTAGCCCTCCTGAATTATAAGCCCTCCTGAATTATTAGCCCCCCTGAATTATAAGCTCTCCTGAATTATAAGCCCTCCTGAATTATAAGCCCTCCTGAATTATAAGCCCTCCTGAATTATAAGCCCTCCTGAATTATTAGCCCTCCTGAATTATAAGCCCTCCTGAATTATAAGCCCTCCTGAATTATTAGTCCTCCTGAATTATTAGCCCTCCTGAATTATAAGCCCTCTTGAGTTATAAGGCCTCCTGAATTATAAGCCCTGCTGAATTATTAGACGTCCTGAATTATAAGCCCTCCTGAATTATAAGCCCTCCTGAATTATAAGCCCTCCTGAATTATAAGCCCTCCTGAATTTTTAGCCCTCCTGAATTATAAGCCCTCTTGAGTTATAAGGCTTCCTGAATTATAAGCCCTCTTGAGTTACAAGGCTTCCTGAATTATAAGCCCTCCTGAATTATAAGCCCTCTTGAGTTACAAGGCTTCCTGAATTATAAGCCCTCCTGAATTATAAGCCCTCTTGAGTTATAAGGCTTCCTGAATTATAAGCCCTCTTGAATTATAAGACCTCTTGAGTTATAAGCCCTCTTGAGTTATAAGGCTTCCTGAATTATAAACCCTCCTGAATTATAAGCCCTCCTGAATTATAAGCCTTCCTGAATTATAAACCCTCCTAAATTATTAGTCCTCCTGAATTATAAGCCCTCTTGAATTATAAACCCTCCTGAATTATAAGCCCTCCTGAATTATAAACCCTCCTGAATTTTTAGCCCTCCTGAATTATAAGCCCTCTTGAATTATAAACCCTCCTGAATTATAAGCCCTCCTGAATTTTTAGCCCTCCTGAATTATAAGCCCTCTTTAATTATAAGGTCTCCTGAATTATAAGCCCTCTTGAATTATAAGGTCTCCTGAATTATTAGCCCTCCTGAATTATAAGCCCTCCTGAATTATTAGCCCCCCTGAATTATAAGCTCTCCTGAATTATAAGCTCTCCTGAATTATTAGCCCTCCTGAATTATAAGCCCTCCTGAATTATTAGCCCTCCTGAATTATAAGCCCTCCTGAATTATAAGCCCTCCTGAATTATTAGCCCTCCTGAATTATAAGCCCTCCTGAATTATAAGCCCTCCTGAATTATTAGCCCTCCTGAATTATTAGCCCTCCTGAATTATAAGCCCTCTTGAGTTATAAGGCCTCCTGAATTATAAGCCCTGCTGAATTATTAGACCTCCTGAATTATAAGCCCTCCTGAATTATTAGCCCTCCTGAATTATAAGCCCTCCTGAATTATAAGCCCTCCTGAATTATAAGCCCTACTGAATTATAAGCCCTCTTGAGTTATAAGGCTTCCTGAATTATAAGCCCTCTTGAGTTACAAGGCTTCCTGAATTATAAGCCCTCCTGAATTATAAGCCCTCTTGGGTTACAAGGCTTCCTGAATTATAAGCCCTCCTGAATTATAAGCCCTCTTGAGTTATAAGCCCTCTTGAGTTATAAGGCTTCCTGAATTATAAGCCCTCCTGAATAATTTGTCCCCCTGAATTATAAGCCTTCCTGAATTATAAGCCCTCCTGAATTATAAGCCTTCCTGAATTATAAACCCTCCTAAATTATTAGTCCTCCTGAATTATAAGCCCTCTTGAATTATAAACCCTCATGAATTATAAGCCCTCTTGAATTATAAACCCTCCTGAATTATAAGCCCTCCTGAATTTTTAGCCCTCCTGAATTATAAGCCCTCTTTAATTATAAGCCCTCCTGAATTATAAGCCCTCTTGAATTATAAGGCCTCCTGAATTATAAGCCCTCCTGAATTATATTAAGCCCCAGCTTTATATTTTTACAATAGTTTTAATAACTCATTTATAACAACTGATTTCTTTTATATATGCTATGATAATATACAGTACATAATATTTTACTTAGCTTAAAGTGACATTTAAAGGCTTAACTTGGTTAATTAGATTAATTAGGCAACTTAGGCAGAATTCAGTGAGTTCAGGACTGGGATACGCATCAGATCGTATCGTTACACGCCTAAAACTTGATGAAATTTTTGCTGAAACATTAAAGCTGGTAGTGATCTAAGACATCTTTTAATCACAACCGCCAATAAATCTTCGGTTTTCCCCCTGTATGTTTTGTTCCTCTGCCCTCACCGTGCTGTGAAGTTTGTGCAGATCGTCCCGCAGGCTGTGGTTCTTGTCCTGCTGTATTTTGAGGCTGCTGACGGCCTGGTCTCGGCTGTCCTGGGCCTGCTGGAGCAGTGTGTGTGCATGCCGGAGGCTCTCCGAGACTGAGTACCAGCGCTCTCTCCATTCCCTTCAGCTCTTTCTGCTTCTGGTCAAATGCAGACTTCTCCAGCTCCTCCTGATGCCTGACCTACGTGCACATACACACACACAAAATGTTATACAGTACAAGTTAAAATGATTAGTCCTTCTGTGATTTTTCTTATATTTCCCAAATGATGTTTAACAGAGCAAGGATTTTTTCACAGCATTTCCTGTAATATTTTTTCTTCTGGAGAAAATCTTATTAGTTTTATTCTAGAATAAAATAAGTTTTTAATTTTATTAAAACCATTTAAGGGTCAATATTATTAGCCCCCGTTAAACAATTTTTTTTGTTATTGCCTACAGAACAAACCATCGTTATTGTCACGATCACCAGCGAGCTAGGCTTTGCAGGTCATTAGAAAACATACATTATCACCCAGAAACCAGAGAACCGGGAGAACATTTAAACTCTGCACAGAAATGTTGACTGGCCTAGTAAGACTTGAACCAGTGACATATTAGCTGTGAGGCAACAGTGCTAACCACTAGGCCGCCATCTAAAAAAAAGGCAGTAGGGGTGGAAGGGGGAATTCTTCAAGACGAAGATAACTGAGGTAAGTAAATCTGATTATTTATGTTGACCTATGCCTAGTTCACACTACAGGATTTTAAACATTGGCAGATCGCTGTGCTGTTCACTCTACATGACTTGATTTTGTGTCTTTTAGTCGCTGGGGTGTTCACACTACGCGACACTATGTAAATGATTCACAAGAGGAGGGTGACACACTACAAGATCTAACAACAACTAGTTCCCCGACAGCTCAGTCCAGCTACCAAACCACAGCCAATGAAATGTTGAGGGAGGAGTCGCCAGAAAAAGCTGAACACTGCTTGTGTGCTGATGACATCACTGACAGCGTTTCAAGCTTTCAAGAAAGCATTTAAAAACATTGTCAGTCAGCTGATGCATCAGCGGATCAATCGCTCATCTGCAAGGTTCGAGTGGATTGATACACAGAAAGTTTTTAATTTTTGTAATTTATTATATAAATTATATTATTTATATAAAACTACATATTTATAACACCCTGACGTTTCCTGAATAACTGTATTTCTTTCTAACATTGTTATTTTTTAAATTACAAAACAGTAAAGAATTGAGCATTTCTACCTTTAATTACCATATTGGTCAAAATGACTGCATGCATGTCTGCTACTTTTCGCTGTGACTTTAAATATGCACGCATTTTTATTGCCTAGCAACTTCCTGCTAACATAAACATAACTTTCTCATAGCAAAAACATAAATTTACTTCAGATATATCTTTCAAAACAGCATATTCCAACCCAGGCTCATTCTAAAAACGTACCTCCATGGACGTTTCTGGAGATCGCGAAATACGTCCCGGCGGCACGTTTTTTCTGCAGTATTTGTTTTCGCGAATCCTCCAGAGGTCGCCGTGTACGCTTTTCGAGATCTCAAATTTCCCTCGCGAGTGCCATTCGCGCCTGCTGTTCTCGCGTAAACCCACCAGAGGCCGCTGTCGACTCATTTTTGGACAGACTTTCTGACTGATTGAGTGAACGATCAGCTGACCCACCCTCCCCCTTCCCTAAACCCAACCAATTTTATTGATTGACCCGTCCACCCGCTTCCCTAAACCCAACCAACACGTTTCAAAAGCAATCCAAAAAAACAAAAGCCCTTGTCTGACTTTTTTTTTAACCACATCCTCACCCTGCTATTCACTTGTTTGTTTTATATTTTGGATTCTGTTTTTGTCTTTCTGGAACCGCTCTTCACCGGACTCGAACCCCCGTCTCCGTGGTTAACTCCTCTATGCATCTCAAATCCGCCGACGGACGTGGCACGCTAACGGGACAAACTGGGTGCAAGCGGAATGCCCTCCATACGGAGGTAAGCGGTCAGCTGGTAAGCGCGAAAAGGAACGGCGTCACCCCGCCCCGTAGCGTTCGTTTAAAAAAATTAAATGCAGCCATACGTACCTCCGCCTACATAATTCGCTGTCTCCATAAACATCCGCAGGGCTACGTTTTCACAATGAGCCTGTGTTGGCATATTCTGTGCAGGGTAATAGCTCCTGTTTGAAAGTGAAAATGAAAGCGAGCCCCAGACCTTTGCGTGTTCTAGTATCTTGACTACATAATTATAGGCTGTATTACCAAAAAAGATAATATTTTTAGGGTAATGGTGTCATCAAATGTGATGACAGACATTGAGAGCTTAATTCTAATATCTCAATAGAATGTAAATATGACAATATGACGTTTTAAATGAATGGTCAGAATGATCAGTATGGTAATTCTAATAGTTACAGAGTTCTAGTTCCCCTGTTAATATAGCCTACTCTTGTGTCCGTGTTAACGCAGAATAAAGTGCATCGATGCCCATTCTGGCCAATCACAGACGCTTCTGTTGAGCTCCTGAGCACACAACCATTCAGCTCATGCTTATATGCTCTCTTATTGGCTGCACCTTGTCAATACATCTGACGTGGGGTTGAATCGGCCGACTGCTCTGGAATATTCAGCATGCTAGCTATTGGATTTCCGTCTGCGAGGTGTCGGTGATGCTTCAGCGAGCCTCTTTGACGCGTTGTTCAGTAGTTCACACATAAAGACTGGCGAGCGCCGAGACCCTTAGATTTCTTCCCGATCACAGCCCAATCTGTCGGCGAGCTTGTTAACTCTGGCTCAAATCATGCTTAAAATCCTGTAGTGTGAACTAGGCTTTAGGAATCATCTGATAGGTGAATCGTGTGTTAGCTAAGGCGGGACCAGCCGTGGTCAATCATGAGCACGCGATCCTCTCGAAATTAGTTTAGAAAAAAACTTCACTTATTCTAAAACATCAGTTTAAATGTGGCTCGCAACATCACATTATACTGCCCATATCTCCCATAATTTAATCCTCATCTCTTTCTATCCTGCTCTGTAAGGAGGCCAATACACTGATCTGAAGAAATGTGTAAATCTAAATCCATCTCCAGAAAGTGCATCACAGCTTCAGCCGCAGAACATCAGAATCCTCGGTTAAGACGTTCCGTATTTACATATCTTTTTAATGAATGTTGCATCACTCCGAGACGAACGTCCACACACACACACACACACACACACACACACACACACACACACACAGATGAAAAGCAGATTAGTTTAGAAACGACCTTGTCCGTCAGCTCTGGAACACAACATCTCGAATGTTTAATGAGTTTTCTCAGACATCGCCTCAAAGAGCTCTGTTTTTCATGAACCGACAGACTCCCGCGGTGAAAGGAGCAGCGCATAAAAGTCTATGCGAATGAAACGAGCGTAAGTAAGTGTGAAAATATAGTGCGGCGGGCACCTCGGTGGACCCCTCTATTAATCAAGCTGTCTACACTCTGTTTGGAAAGTAATCTTGTCCGAGGAGCAGAGGAAAACGCAGCGGTAAGTGGCGGTTGGTCGCACTTTGAAGCGGCTGCTTTACTGAGGTCCTGGTGCGTGTGGAGGCCTGTGCTGTAAAAACAAGAGCGCCTCTGTTCACCCTCAGTTTACCCTCTCACATATATATACACTCACCGGCCACTTTATTGGGTACACCTTACTAGTACCGGGTTGGATCCCCTTTTACCTTCAGAACTGCCTTAATCCTAGATTTAACAACGTACTGGCAATATTACTCAGAGATTTTGATCCATATCAACACGACAGCATCACGCAGTTGCTGCAGATTTGTGGGCTGCACATCCATGATGCCAATCACCCGTTCCACCACATCCCAAATGTGCTCTATTGGATTGAGATCTGGTGAATGTGGAGAGTTCCGTCACAGTCCAAAGAAATGCACCATATTTATATTATTATTATTATTATTATATTTATATTATTATTATGACTATTATTATTATTATTATTAATATATTATATTTATATTATTATTATTATTATATTTATAGTATTATTATTATATTTATATTATTATTATTATTATTATATTTATAATATTATTATTATTATATTTATATTATTATTATTATATTTATATTATTATTATTATTATTATTATATTATTATTACATTTATATTATTATTATTATTATTATTACTATTATTATTATTATTATTATTATTATTATTATTATTATTATTATTATTATTATTATTATTATTATCGTTACTACTATAATTATTACTATCAATAATATTACTATTATTATATTTTACTATTACTATTATTATATTTTACTATTATTACTATTAATATATATTATTATTATATATTATTATATATTATTACTATTATCATTATTATTATTATTATTCTTACTATTATTATTATATTATTATTGATTTTATTATTATTATTATTATTATTATTATTATTATTACTTCTATTATTATTAATATTATAATATATTATTATTATTATTATTATTATTATTATTATTATTTATATTGTTGTGTGTGTGTGTGAATATATATTATATATATTTTTAAAGTTTGGCCGCAAAAGGGGCCGATTACAGCGAACGCGATTGTTGCGTTGAGAGAGGCATCTTTTGAATGGTTTATTAACAACCGCGAGAATTTTGCGGTGCCCTGCGCGCCTTGCGTTTTTGCTGTTGTGCACTGTGTGCTTGCAATTTTGTGGACTGTGAGCAGAAAAAGCGTGTTACGTCAGTCTCGTTTTTTTTCATTCTTCAATCAAATAAAAGCATGGGCGGGGTTTCTTTGATTTAATGCATATTTACCACTGAGTGATCTATTTAAGGTATTTTAGTTTTAGTCATATTTTAGTCTTCTGAATCATTTTAGTTGAGTCTAGTTTTAGTCGACTAAATTTCATAAGATTTTAGTTAACTAAAATATATTTGGTTGAATTTAAGTGTAATTTAATTAAATATGTATACATTTGTGTATACAAAATATTCAAACTTAAAATTAAATAAAAGAGTCTCATACAATATGCAATATAGCTTTCCACTGAAGACCATAAATTACATCTGCATTATTTATTTATATAATAGTATGTAAAATTATGTCAGCAATCAGCCACAATTGTCCGTGTTTAAAGGTGGACCAGTTGTGTCATGAATCATACACCAAGATTAATTATAATTGGATATTTTCCAAAAAACCTCCCTCAATCACATTCTTGTCTCCTTTTATTTGTCAACGAAAACGTCAGTATATTTTTATTATAGTTGTCGTCATCATCACTTAATTTTTATTTAGTTTTCGTCTCGTTTTCGTCAGTAGAAACTTGTTCGTCACGAAAATTATGACGATTTTTTGTCAACGAAATTAACAGTAGTTGTTTTGTTCTGTATGGTGTTAACATGTTAAAATAAATTAGTATTTTAAAATGCTGAATTTAATGCGTCAGACACAAAATAGACACGTCAATTCCTTTTTTAATATTAATCTGACCAGTTAACCGTTACTATTCGGTTAACGAGTGGCGGTTGGCAAAATGAACTGAAATGAGTATCACTAGTTAGTATCAATAGCATTTGCTATTTGGGCTACCATTATCATTTGGGCTACAGAACAAACCTCTATTATCCAATGCCTAAATTACCTAATTAACTAGTATCTTGCAAAATAACTAGTATGTTATTATATACTGTCATCACGGCAAAAATAAAAGAAATTAGTTATTACAAGTTCTATCCTTTGGAAAATGTCTAATCATTTTGCCTTCAGCTCTATATAAAAATAAGTGTGTGTATTCAGCTCTTCAGTGTGTCCTGTTGAGCAGTGACTGGCGTCAGCTGTACCTCCTGATGCTCAGATCCGGCCTCTGCAGCACATTAATATCAGATTATATTTTAGAGCCAGTCATAATATTAGATGTTGTTTTGATCAGAGCCATGGTTGGCCATCGTGTAGGTGTGTGTTTTGTGGGTTCTCGTGTTAAGTGTGTAACATGTGCTCTTGCTAGCTCTAAGTCAAACCATGACAAGGTTATGACTGGCACTTAGCGGTGGTGAGGAAGACTGCTGGATTGTTGAGAGACCTTGTCCTTGAGTTGCTCTTCTCTCAGTCGCTGCAGCTCCTCGGCCTTTACACAGTCCTGGAGCAGGAGAGAGAGAGAGCAGAGGGATGAATACATACGAGCAGGGTTTTTCATTCATAGAGAACTACCCGTTTTTTACACTCTTTTGTCACAAATAAGACAGGTAAGAAAGGCAGTTTATAAATTTTTCTTTTTTATTCCAAAAAGACACTGGAATATTAAATAAAGATGCAAACTTCATACTGTAAATATATCATCCAATTATTCATTCATTCGTTTTACATCAGCTTCGTCCCTGATTTATCAGGGGTTGCCATAGTTAAATGAGCCGCCAACTATACCGGCATATGTTTTACGCAACGGACGCCATTCCAACCACAACCCAACACTGGGAAACACCCATACACTCTCGCATTTACACACACACACATACACTACGGACAGTTTAGTATACTCAATTCACCTATACAGCATGTCTTTGGACTGTGGGGGAAACTGGAGCACCCGGAGGAAACCCACGCCAACACAGGCAGAACATGCAAACTCCACACAGAAATGCCAACTGACCCAGCCAGGACTCAAAGCAGCGACCTTCTTGCCGTGAGGCAACAGTGCTAACCACTGAGCAACTGTGCTTCCCTATTATTATTATTAATATTATTATTATTACTATTGTTTTCAGTCATTATCATTGCTGACAGGATGGCAAAGACTGTCTCCGCCCAATTGTAGCTTCATATGTACTTTTCAGAAACCTATGAGTGACGTCATGGACACTACATCAATATTTTTATACAGTTTATTTTGAACGTATGAGTGCTAATCATAAGAGCTGAAACCATTTTCTGCTCATGCTTTATGAAACTTTGAAGAGCATTTCCAGTGTCATGAAAACATTACGAAATTAACTAAGGATGCGACCTAAAAACTAGGTACTCAATGAAGCGTGACATAATGGAAGGCCATCATAATAGACTATACAAAAAACTATAACAAAACACTACATACTGGAACTGCATCCAAACATATGGCCAATAACAACACTACATACTAGAGTGCCATTATAAATGAATGCTCCTAGCAGAGGACAAAAAGATTTTGTTTACTATTGATCGCTGTAGACAGGCTGTGTGACTCAATGTGCAATATTGTTAAGAATGTGCCTTACGGTTTCATACATATTGTGACTGCTTTTACATTGACAGATGCTGCATTTTAATCATTTGTGTATTAAGACACAAAACCAAACATGAGGATTTAAATATACAACAATAAATATTGTCTGTTTTATTGTCTTTTAAAGACCCGCTTTGGGGTGTAAATGTATTAGTTCAGCGCAATCAAACTTACTGTGAAAACTAAAGATTTAGAAATTGTTGTTAAACGTGTTACTTGTCAATATATAGCATTTCAGCTTGCCAAAATTACATAAATCTTCGGTTTCTAGCAGTGTGACTCTGAAGTCCCTTACTGTATGTTTGCAAGTTTTCTCCCCAACAAACCACACAATGTTGACAAAATGTTCTGCACCGTCATAGGCATCTGCGGTAGCACCCAAAACGCAGAGGAAGATGCTAACCATCACACAAAAATTTGGACTTTTAGACTTCTAAAGGAAAGTAGAAGTTAAGTGAGTGTTTAAACAAAAGAGAAAAGTGTGAAAAGGTTAAAAAAGTGTGTAGTGAGGGGTTTTACAGCCTTAAAACATCTATAATAATAGTAAAAAAATAAAGCAGACTGCTTCACGGATTTCACCTATTGCGGGTTATTTTTAGAACGTAACTCCCATGATTAACGACGGACCACTGTAAAAATTTAATACATATTTATACAATATTCTGCCTGCCTTATACAATATTCTGCCTGGTTCTTGAATCTGATTGACAGACAGCCGTGTGATATTCTGCAAATAACAGCTCTCGTACTGCCTCTTCACCTTTGTGTATTACTCCGCCCACATAGAGTTACAAGCAGAGGACACTCTACAGTTTAACTATATTGCTGCTGTTGGACAACATAATGTGCTTTTGAGGTTTTTTTTAGTAGAGAATGTAGCTTTTTAGATTGCAACTATGTAGTTTATTCATAAGGATAGTGCCTATTTTTAAATATTTACAATTTCAGAGCATCAGATTCAGTGCATCGGCTGCCATCAGCCTGTCTGAGCAGACCAAAGAAAGTGACGTTTGATAAAGACCACATACTAATACCACATAATAAGTCCTTGGGGGAGAAATACAGCATTTTCTCAGTGTAAATTTACAGCTGAACAAATCATTATAAATCAGGTAAGTGACATACTTAGTCAATCTCTCTCTTTTGTATTTTGTAATGCTGTATTTACACCACAGTAACTGGCAGTGTTTGCTTTGCTCTTGTTTTTTCGTTGTTAATTATTGTGAAATCCTGATTGCACCAGAGAAGTATTGGAAAATCTCTGTAGACTGATGGCATTTCATGCAGTTCAGCCTTATAATCTTAGAAACAACCTGTTTTGTCATCACCTTAGATATTATGCTAGAGAATCATTCAAATACTAGCTCTAGAGTGACGTTTGTGAATGAGTAATGGTTTTTGTTGTTCTGACCGTCAGCTGCAGATGTGAATGAGTGGAGGAAGTAGTTTTTCGTAAAATAAAATGGTTTTAGACTCTCCGTCTTTGATTTTTTCTTTATACACACAATTATGCCATCGAGTAGTTGTATAAACGCAATATCACATGAGTAGCAGTGCGATGTGGCTGTATATCGCCACTATATACAGCCACATCACACTGCTACTCGTGTGATATTGCTCATACACACACACACACACGCATATATATATATATATATATATATATATATATATATATATATATATATATATATATATACGCATATACATATACATACATATATGACTAAATTAATTTTTAGGTTAAATATCCCTTTAACAACCTTTTTAATCAAATTACATCATAACTAAACCTTAGATAAGATAAAGCATCACAAAACACTGAGCAAAGACTCATTACCAAATGAAATATTTACATCAGTCCTGCATTTGATCTTTTTTCCAATAGCATTTGTCTAAGAGAAGGACAGCTTAAGACCAGAGATTGATTGGATTTTAGACATTACTGAAAGCAAATGGAGAGTGAAAGCTCTCAACGGGTGCTTGACATGACACTGTCAGAATACTGTACCATATAAACAGCCAATCTTTGGTCTGAAGGTCAAACTGAAAAATCAGACAATGCAGCATGATCCCTGAGCTTCCACTCAACTGTTGTATTGACAAAACCAATGCTGTGGTACTCAGAATGAAAGGTCCATAACAGAAGACAGCAGATGCTTCAAACTGGAGAAGAGAAATAATAAAGTGTGTGTCAAATGTGAGGAACTGCGCTATTTTCTGAGTCTGAGCATTATCAAGGGTTTGAGGGCAGAGCGACCGATGCGACATTCATATAGTTCCTGGTTACATAGTGTTTTGTTGGTCACTTTGTCAGATTATGTGATTTGACTGCTTAACTTTTGTGTAGTGAACAAGAAGAATGTCAGATCGCAGGCTGATTATATACACTGTTAATGATTTTTGTAAGTGACAGTATTTAACGGTAATATGAACTGTATTTTACTGTAGGACAGTTATGCAGTATGTTACTGTATTTTAAAATTGCATTGCGAAGATTACTGTAGATTTACAGTAAATATATACACATAATTCCGTAAATACATATACAGCAAGACAAACACTGCTGTTTATAATGTAAATACAGTATTTTTGCTGTAATTGATTTACAGTAAGTTACTGGCGAACCGCTGGCAGTAAGTTACTGTAGATTCTACAGGAAATTTTGAAAAGTGTAGCATGTGAAAAACAGTTTGTGACCCATGCAATAATTCTAAATTCAGAGTAATTGAAAAAAAAAAATGGGTGAGGTGTAGGTATGGGACGATAACCAGTTTCCAGGTTTACTGCGGTTTGGAAAAGTCAAGGTTTTAAAACCATAAAAAAATTCTGCTATACCGTTCCTATGGTATCTGTAAGTTTTAATTTTATGTTTTGTAAATAAATCTGTGTTTTTAAAATCAATGAAGACAGCAGAAGCCAATTGTTTATTTTAATTATTTAGCCTGACATGTTTACTGCTCCAAAATATTTTAAATGTTTCCTAAAATAAAACGTTTTGTGTTCAATGGGGTAAAAAAGTTTTTTTTTTTTACTCAGACATTTAAAAAAATAACTAATTTTAGAGCATTAATCACAATACCGTGATATGTGGCATTTTTATCCAAGGTTATTGTACCGTCTGAAACCTATATCGGCCCATGAGGTGTACCTTGATGACCTACTGTCACAATCACCAGCAGTCTAGCCTGGGCAGATCAGTGGAGAACTACACATCTGCCATTGAACTGGACCACAAATACTATCATGCACCTCACACACCACACACACCTGATTACTCACACACAAGCTCATGATAGTCTGATTACCAGGAGTATATTTGCATCTCATTTACACATACAGTTAGCTGAGTCTTGTTTGTTTTTCAGTAGCATTACAACATGATTTCCTGGTCTTGTCCTTCCATGTTTTGATTCTTGCCTTGTTTTCTCTTTGATGTTGCTTGGCCGCCTGTACTGACCATCTTTGACTACGATTTTGGATTTTATAAAAATAAAAAATAAACTGCAAGTTGATCCTCATCTCTGTTATCAGCATCCTACCATTGCACCTACCTGCAGTGTACAGGGTAAGTGGTTCCTGTGAGTTTCATCTATTCCCAAAGCTTTCACTATGAATACGTTTTACATCATGCATCGCAAAAAGTGTCAGAAAGAGTCAGAATAAAATTTGAAACTACTCCGGCTGTGTTCATCTGACAGAAAAAAAGTCTAATTTTCATTTTTGGGTGATCTATACCTTTAATAAGCACAACTTTAAATTTAAATAATGCATTAGTAAATGTTAAACTACGATAAATGAATACTGCACAACTGTTCATTCTTAGTTCATGCAAGTAAATACATTAATAATGACTAATGCAGCATTTCTTGTGTTCACATCAGACATTTGTTCTATTTCGACAATAGTGACCCTGGGCCACAACAAATGCATCATCTGACAGCTATATAAACATGTTTTTCATTGATGTATGATCTGCTATGAAGGAACAACATTTGGCCAAGATACAAATAATTGACAATCTGGAATCTGAGGGTTCCAAAAAAATCTAAATATTGAGAGAATTGCTTTTAAAGTTGTACAATGTTAGCTCTTGGCAATGCACATTACTAATTAGAAATTGAGTTTTGATACGTTTACAGTATGACATTTCCTAATGTCTTCATGGAACATGATCTTTACTTAATATTCAAATGATTTTTAGTATAAAAGAAAAATCCATAATTTTGACTCATACAATGTATTGTTGGCTATTCCCACAACTATACATGTATAACGTAAGTCTGGTTTTGTGGTACAAACAATACGAGCCCTGAAAAGTGGACTACACATGATATTCCGCTCTGATACACATTGAAGGAAGTGTTTATGTTTTATTCAAATGGCATTTCAGTGTGAGTTTATTTTGTATTTATTTACAGATATTATATCCCACTTCTCTAGTAAGACTTTGTAGGCAATGTCGTAGTGTAAATACATTAATTAACTTTATGAAGTGAAATAAATGTAACCTATCGGTCCTATTGCACCCAACCTGGTCTGAGCTAGGATCGAACTGGAGATTCTTTGCATGAGAGTTGGTTGCTCATACAAGGAAACCAAAGATCATGGCCTCTATCGTTTGTCGCTAGAGCACCTTCTGAGGTCAGAGGAGTGAGGTTTACCTGCATAGCACTTCACTAACTGGTTTACGTTACACTCACCCCCATAAACCTCACTCCCATCCCGGACGAGACCCCACATGTAACACACTGGTCCTTTTGCACCCAACCCGGTCTGACCTGGGATCGAACTGAAGATTCTTTCCATGGAGTCGGTTGCTCTAACAAGGAGGCAAAAGACCATGGCCTCTAGCGTCTGTCGCTAGAGTACCTTTTGAGGTCAATGGAGTGAAGTTTACCTGCATAGCATTTCGCTAGCTGGCTTCCATTACATAAAGGTTTCTCATACTTAGGAAGAGAGCAATGAATTAAAAGAGACTAGGAAACTGCACACCGAGTAGTGCTGTGTTATAACAATCTGATTCTCCAAATCAAATGTTTAAATAAGAGAGCCATGCAAAAAAATATGCAGCTCGGCTATGCGCAAGGACAGGGATTGAGAAACTCAATAGAACCTTAATGTAAATGTGACCAATAATGTCAACGTCAACAAGACATCAGATTGACGTTGCTACCCCAACATCGAGGGGGTGTTGCATTTTGTTTGGTCAAACATTACACGTACATTACATTTTGGTTACTTTACAACGCAACCTAAAACCAATAAAATGTTTGGTGTTAATGATGATACAGCTTGACGTTGCATGGACATTACCAATATGACGTCTATCAGATGTTGGATTTTGGTTGCCATATCTGACGAATAAATGTCAGTATTTTATGTCAATATGGCGTTGGTTTAAGATGTTGGCTCGACGTTGGTCACTTTCCAACACAACCTAAAATCAACCAAATATCAACATCATTAGATGACATCAAGATAGCATTGTCCTTAGATGCTGGTGACCTAAATCTAACCTAATATTAACATCTTATGACGTTGTGTGTCTGCCGAGTCGATTTGTCTCGATGCCCATCGCCATTTACGAATCACAATGGCACCCTCCATCAGATGATTTGTCAGAAAAATGTAGTCTGACATTACATTTTAGCATGACACACGTAAAAAGCGCTTGTCTGTGTACAGGAGGCTATTAAGAAGGGCTTTGCTGACCTCCCTCTCCTTTTCCAGCACTGCCAGCGTCTTGTCAACCTCTCTTTGGAGTTCATCAATCTGCAGCACTTTCAGTCGGTGTTCTTCTTCCTACACACACACACACACACGCACACACGCACACACACGAACAAAGACAACTGAAGGTGAGACGCACAGGGAGGAAAGACTTCGTTAAAAGTGTCAAGCGGATGCCTTTGCATAATGCATATCACACCTTTGAGATGATCCATTAGCAGGTTGTGGTGTGGGAGCTGCTAAATAAGCTGACTTGACTCCATAGAAAAAAAAGACACAATATCCTCTGTTTCGCCTTTTTACGAGTGGACAGCGGATGAACAATCAAAGCCCGGTGGGTTTAGATTAGCCCCAGTCACGAGGGGACCTTTAACCCCCATCCTCCCCTTCTACCCAGACATTGATTTATAATTTTAATATCTCTAATTTCCAACCGCGGCAGGCGCTTTCCAAATGTCATTTTCCAATTTGTGTCAAACCGCGTGACCATTTTTCTTAATACGGCTTATGACAATCTCAGCGGCGAGGTGGATATGCAATTCAGATGGAGTGTCATACAGGCACGGACGATGTTTTCGTGTTTATCTTTATCAACGGGTCGACGTTTTGGGAGGGGGGTCGCCGAGTATGAAGCAAGCGGAGGGAAAAAAATGGCAAAATGGCTGCAGGGGATGAAAATAATAATTCTGTCGTAATTAGGTTTACCATAATAAGAGTTACGACAGTGGTAATGGTAATCTATAAAAATATGCATCTTTTATATATATATATATATATATATATATATATATATATATATATATATATATATATATATATATATATATATATATATATATATATATATATATAGTTGAAGTTAGAATTATTAGCCCCCCTTTGATTATTTTTTTCTTTTTTAAATATTTAGCAAATGATGTTTAACAGAGCAAGGAAATTTTCACAGTATGTCTGATAATATTTTTTCTTCAAAAAAGTCTTATTTGTTTTATTTTGGCTAGAATAAAAGCAGTTTTTATTTTTTAAACCTCATTTCAAGGTCAAAATTATTAGCCCCTATAAGCTATATATATATTTCGATAGTCTACAGAACAAACCATCATTATACAATAACTTGCCTAATTACCCAAACCTGCCTAGTTAACCTAATTAACATAGTTAAGCCTTTAAATGTCACTTTAAGCTGTATAGAAGTGTCCTGAAAAATATCTAGTCAAATATTATTTACTGTCATCATGGCAAAGATAAAATAAATCAGTTATTAGAAATGAGTTATCAAAACTATTATGTTTAGAAATGTGTTGAAAAAAATCTCTCTGTTCAATAGAAATTGGGGAAAAAATCAACAGGGGGGCTAATAAATCAAGGGGGCTAATAATTCTGACTTCAACTGTATGTATATATATATATATATATATATATATATATATATATATATATATATATATATATATATATATATATATATATATATATATATATATATATATATATATATATATATATATATATATATATATATATATATATATATATATACCACATGTATTATAAACATACACTCCAATAATTATTTTTGCTGCTTGTTCAAACTACTTATCTAAAATGAGCTGAATCTACACAATCCTTAATGTTTTTTTTTGGGACAACTCGATTGCTTTATGTTCAATCCACTTAAACTTGTAAAAACAATTAAGTTAACTTAGGGTGCTTTCACACTAGCACTATTGGTCTGCACCCGGGTTCATTTGACGTCAGAGTATGGTACATTTAGCTAGTGTGAAGGTTGTCTTCTGAACCCGTAAACTGTACTCGAGTCCGCCTGAAAGAGGTGGTCTGGGATACGGTTCGTACGAACTCTGGTACGGTTCATTTCTGATTTGAATGTTATCGTACCAAATAATGGAAGTGAACTGCCAACTTTACAACAAATTTTAGTCTTCATAACGTTCAATCATGTGTGTATGTCTGTGTATTACCTTGTAAGTCCCTTTAAGGCAAGTCATTTCACTCGGTAGCCATCTTTGAAACGCCTGCAAAATTCCTAATTCTCCAAAACTGCTTGCCAAGTTTATTATTAAATTTCATAATAGGAATCAGCGATACAATTAAACAACAACTGTCTATTTAGTTTCATTTCTAAACATCTTAATCACACATCTGGTTTGAGCCCTTCCCCCGGAGAATCGTTAGGCTAGAGTGATCGATGATTGGCTTCTGTACTAGTAGGCGGGGCTTTATTCACCATATTGACCATTACATTTTCCTCATTCAAAAAGTAACATGTCTGTGTATTCTATGGTATCACCTACCCGACTGACCCAGTACAAACAGTGATAATGTCTGCTTGTCTCCACCAAAAATGACTTCTGCAGACATCGCGTGATGTTCTGATGTTCTTGGTTGGTCTGTCAGTAAATTAGTCAGTCGACATCGGCCTCTAGTGGATTTACGCAAGAACAGCAGGCGCGAATTCAACTCGCGGAAGAAATTTGAGATCTCAAAAAGCATAAACAGCGGCCTCTGGTGGATTCACGAAAACAAAAACGACAAAAAACGTGCCTCCTGGGACATATTTTGCACTTTTCAGAAATGTATATACTGTAGGGCTACATTTTCAGAATGAGCCTGGGTTGGGTATTTTGGACCACTCTTCCTTTGCAAATTGCTCTCTCATATTGGAAGGGCGCCTTTTCCCAACAGCAATTTTAAGATCTCTCCACAGGTGTTCAATGCGATTTAGATCTGCACTCATGGCTGGCCACTTCAGAACTTTTGAGCGCTTTGTTGCCATCCATTGCCAACAAATACTTCATTTTCTAGAAAATTTTCAACTATTTTGGCAATAACAGTACATAACTTTTTTGAAAGGACACTATATACTGTATAACTGCAGGTTAACTATGTTCATAACCCATCCGCCCTATACACAACTACTTAACTTTTCTGAATTTTACTATGAAATAATAATGCGCTCATTTATACAAACAAACTGAATCAATATACAGTAACACAGTCACCTACTGTATAATAATAAAACATTGAATCCTGGAAAAAAAATCATAACTGATGAGGAAATACTGTCATAAATTTGAATTATGGGGTGTCATGGTGGCGCAGTGGGTAGCACAATCGCCTCACAGCAGGAAGGTCGCTGGTTTGAGCCCCAGCTGGGTCAGTTGGCATTTCTGTGTGGAGCTAAATTGCCTGTAGTGTATGAGTGTGTGTGAATGCAAGGGTGTATGGGTATTTCCCAGTGTTGGGTTGCAGCTGGAAGGGCATCCGCTGTGTAAAACATATACTGGATAAGTTGGCGGTTCATTTCGCTGTGGCGACCACTGATTAATAAATGGACTAAGCCGAAAAAAAAGAATGAATGAATGAATGATTAGTTTATGGTGGGCAAAGAGCTATGACCTGTGAAAATCTGAAAGTAATAGAAACACAACTGTAGACTTTTTATTTTTGGGAAGGCGGTCGTGGAGACGGTTTACAACCGGATGGGAAAAAAATTGGCAAAATGGCTGCAGGGGATGAAAATAATAATTCTGTCGTAATTACGTTTACCGTAATAAGAGTTACGACAGTGGTAATGGTAATCTATTAAAATATGCATCAGCATTAAGAGCTGGAAATGGAATGTGGGGTGGGATCATGGTCGTTATATCAATATTTATGATAATTAAAACAGGGCCTTCCCCCTTTTTAGCCAAATGGACACTTTTCACCGACTATGATGACACATTTATTAACATTTATTAACATTGTAAATCTAGCAACTTTTTTTTTACTTGTACATTAATATAGTTTGTGTTTTATCACCTTGGCATTAAATTACAGACAACTAGTTAATGCTGTTATGTGAGCTGGAGGTAATGCATGAAAATATTGGCACAGTAGACATTTCTCTCTTGAGTTAGACAATAACTCTCTCTATTATTTTGGGGCAGGATTAATGAAGGTAAGTTTAATGTTAATATAATAATAAAAAATGTTAAAATAAAGAAATTGAAGGAAAGAGTAATTCTTTCATCTATTATTTTACATCATTTTAAATTACATACTGTATTTCAAATAATTATATTATAATGTCATGAGAACTCATTAATTCATTTTCCTTCGGCTTAGTCCCTTATTTATCTGGGGTCGCCACAGCAGAATGAACCGCCAACTTATCCAGCATTTGTTCCACACAGCGAGTGCCCTTCCAGTACTGGGAAACATCCAGTACACTCTCGCATTCATATAATAATAATAATAATAATAATAATAATAATAATAATAATAATAATAATAATAATAATAAAATGTCTGTAGTGTATTTGTGTGTATGGACTTTTCCCAGGGATGGGTTGCAGCTGGAAGGGCATCCACTGCGTAAAACATATGCTGGATAAGTTGGCGGGTCATTCCGCTGTGACGACCCCAGATTAATAAAGGGACTAAGCCGAAAACAAAATGAATAATAATAATAATAATAATAATAATAATAATAATAATAATAATAATAATAATAATCATAATAATAATAATATTAATAATAATAATAATAATAATAATATTAATAATAATAATAATAATAATAATAATAATTATTATTATTATTATTATTATTATTATTATTATTATTATTATAACATGCTGAAATAAATGGCTTTATGATTGAAATAAGAACACATATTTACCAATGCGCTCAGATATATCAATTTAAGGTTTTTCATACCTCAAAGATTTATACCTCTGACAGACATTTGTTATAGACTTAATAATAAATAAATATTTTACACAAAAAATAGACAATAAATAAATAAATATACACATAAATCTTCATATAGTTGTATTTGAAGTACAATAAATCTTTCTTTAGGATGTCCAGTAAATAAATTTATAAATTGAACATTTATTTTTGAAGTAAACGCTGTGTTTTGAAGTGAATGCAACTGTACTGTACTGTTATGTTTTGACTTTATAGTATTAGTATTAGGAGTATTAATTAGTATTAATAGTATTATTGTATGGCTTTAATTGTAATTTTAAAGGTTTGTATGTCTCTAAAAATTTCCGTTACCTTCAAACAGTACAAATAAAACTATATTTTGATCTGAATTTTGGAAAATAAATGCATTTTTCATGTGTTTGTGCATTTATTAAAATATTTATGTGAATGTATACATTCACCATCTAATTTTCTCATTCTCAGACTTCTGTACTTGTGGTTTTGAGTATCGGAAATGAACTTTGGCAGTCACTGATGATGCTGCAAGGACAAAAGATCCAATGCTTGAGAACACATCCACCCTTTATTACATCCTACAATGCACAGAGATGTCAGTTGCACGGCACTATAAAATAATGGCCATTGATCTGCTTGTTCAGGTGTGTTGGATTGGGATTAAGGACAATGGCCCTCCAGATTCGAAGTCACCAATCCCTTATTTAATTTTTCCTTCACTTTCATCAATTGGTAAAGTTTGTTCCTTGTCGCTTTGGCCACTGGCTTGCTTAATTTGGGACTTAGATACGCATCGTTGGATTTGCTCTTCAGTGTTTGGGCTTTCAGCAGTGACATTTACATTATACTTAACTGAACTTCATCTGTGAAAACTGGACTGAGGCAGTTTCAATTTACTAGAAGGTCAACTATGTTAAGCTACTTTGACGTAATCTACATTGTAAAAGTGCTATACATTTAAATCGAAGAGATGAAGCCCACCCCCTGAGGACAACACTTAGTAAACTTCATTGAGAATGTATATGTATCCACATACACATCATCATTTTGAAAGGACACTATATACTGTATAACTGCAGGTTTACTATATTTATACAGTAAACTTTCCACCCTATACACAACTGATTCATTTTCATTCGGCTTAGTCCCTTTATTAATCAGGAGTCACCACAGCAGAATGAACCGCCAACTTTCATTCATTCATTTATTTTTTTTTCGGCTTAGTCCCTTCATTAATCAGGGGTCGCCACATCGGAATGAACCGCCAACTTATCCAGCATATGTTTCACGCAGGGAATGCCCTTCCAGCTGCAACCCATCACTGGGAAACACCCATACACTCTCATTCACACACATACACCATAGACAATTTAGCTTGCCCAATTCACCTATAGCGCATGTCTTTGGACTGTGGGGGAAACCGGAGCACCCGGAGGAAACCTGCAACAACACGGGGAGAACATCCAAAGAGCTATGATCTGTGAAAATCTAAGCGTAATAGAAACCCTATTGCAGACTTTTTATTTAGCTACTGGAGCAAATGGAAACACAGCAAAGGCATACATTTTAGATTCCCTTCACCGCTACATAAGTTCACCTGACTATGATGGCTTCTGAGAACTCTGTGAATGTGAAAACAATCCACGTAATGTGAAGAAAGATTGAGCGGCAGTACCCTGATGGTGGCACTGTGGAGCTCCTTTCTGAGGTTGTTAAGCTGCTCCTGAAGGAAAGATCTCTCTTTCTGCCACTCTTTCTCTCGCACTGTCAGCTCTTCTTGTGCTTTCCGGAGACCTCGCAAATCCTGTAGTTAAACACACACACACATTATGGATCACACATACTGTACAGTTGAAGGCAAAATTATTAGCACCCCTGTGAATTGTTTTTATTATTTTTCACTTTTTTCTTCTGGAGAAAGTCTTAAAATCTTAATAAAATCGATAAATAATGCTCATTTGTTTATATAAATGAAGGACACCATTATTAGTCCTTAAGATTTTTTTTTTCAACAAACCACTGCTGTATAAAGACTTACCCAGTTCACCAAGTTAAATATTAATATTCAATAACTTTTCATTCATTCATTTTCCTTCGGCTTAGTCTCTATTTCAGAGGTCACCACAGTGGAATGAATTGCCAACTATTCCAGCATGTGAATCACTGAACCACAGCCGTAATATTTAAATATTTTCTAATCGTTCCAAACCAAGTAATATTAAGTAAATTTTCATAATGAGCACGGTGGCGCAGTGGGTAGCTCGTTCGCCTCAAAGCAAGAAGGTCACTGGTTCGAGCCCCGGCTGGGTCAGTTGGCATTTCTGTGTGGAGTTTGCATGTTCTCCCTGTGTTTCCGTGGGTTTCCCCTGGGTGCTCCGGTTTCCCCCACAAGTCCAAAGACATGTGGTACAGGAGAATTGGATAGGCTAAATTGTCCGTAGTGCATGAGTGTGAATGTGTGTTTCCCAGTGATGGGTTGCAGCTGGAAGGGCATCCGCCGTTTATAAAACTTATGCTGGATAAGTTGGCAGTTCATTCCGCTGTGGTGACCCCAGATTAATAAAGGGACTATGCTCAAAAGAAAATGAATGAATTAATGTCATAATGGATGGGTGTCATGGTGGCGCAGTGTGCGGCATGATTGCCTTACAGCAAGAAGGTCACTGGTTCGAGCCTCGGCTGGGTGAGTTGGCATTTCTGTGTGGAGTTTGCATGTTCCGAAAAGAAATGAATAAATGAATGAATGTCATAATGGATGTGTAGTTCACAGCATGCTTTGAATTGAATTAAGAGGAGAATATTTTGGAAATAAAAGCTATCTTAGATGTTTAAATTTGAGAGAAAGACTTGTTAGAGTCTAATCTTCATTAGTCTAAAGATTTAAAAATGTTTTAAGTACGTTTTTGAGGTTACCGCCTTGCAGAAGAGTAGCTCCCATGCTTTGGATCTTGGCATTTTTATTAGAAGCATTAATGTTTTTGACGCTTAGCTCCAAAGCCATAGCTGTGCTAACACTAGCTCTGAGATCAGTAAGCATTTTTAAACACCTATATGTTCAATTTGCTTAAAATAAAGTTAAATAACCCAATTCAAATCAGTGGGAACCTGTGTAAACTTATTTAAATTAAGTTACGCCAAATGTACTAATTAGTAACTAATAAGATTTATTTGATTTAAATTGATTTAAATTGTTTTAATTGATTAAAGGAATGTTCCTTCTGCTAAAACAAGAATTTGGCATTACTTAATTGATTTAAATAAATATAGGCTCAAAATTAAAAATAATTCAATTCAATTCAATTCATCTTTATTTATATAGCGCTTATACAATGTAGATTGTGTCAAAGCAGCTTCACATAAAAGGTCATAGTAAATTGGAACAGTGTAGTTCAGTTCAGTTTAGCTCAGTTTAATAATCACTACTGAGAGTCCAAACACTGAAGAGCAAATCCAACGATGCAAAGCTCTACAGATCCCGAACCATGCAAGCTAGTGGCGACTAAATGGCGAAAGTGAAGAAAAAAAAAACCTTGAGAGAAACCAGGCTCAGTTGGGCACGACCATTTTAATTTCTCCGCTGGCCAAACGTCTTGTGCAGAGCTGCAGTCTCAGCGGCGGAATAATCAATGAACTTTTACTTAATTAATTTAGGAGTGTTAGGATACAACATTAAGTAAATTTTACATGATATTCACAAGTTAATTGTACTTGATATGAACTATTAAAATTGACTTGAAATGTGCTCGTGCAAATTGTTCTGAATATTTTTTTAGTAAATCTTATGAGTTGTTTTTTCATAAAAATAATGTTAAAATAAACAAGAATAAAATAATGAAATAAAATAAAACAAAATAGAATGAAAAATACTAAATTAAAATAAAATAAAAAATAATAATTAAGTAAAATAAAATAAATAAAGTAAAATGACAAATAAAATAAAAATAATGAGAAAGTAAAATAAAATAAAATAATGAAATAAAATAACATAAAATAGAACAAAAAATACTAAATTAAAATAAAATAAAAAATAAAAATTAAGTAAAATAAAATAAATAAAGTAAAATGACAAATAAAATAAAAATAATGAGAAAGTAAAATAAAATAAAATAATGAAATAAAATAACATAAAATAGAACGAAAAATACTAAATTAAAATAAAATAAAAAATAATAATTAAGTAAAGTAATATAAAATTAATAAAGTAAAATGACAAATAAAATAAAAATAATGATAAAGTAAAATAAAATAAATAATTAAATAAAATAGCATAAAATATAATGAAAAATACTAAATTAAATTAAATTAAAATAATAATTAAGTAAAATAAAAATAAAATTAATAAAGTAAAATGACAAATAAAATAAAAATAATGATAAAGTAAAATAAAATAAAATTAAATTAATAAAGTAAAATGACAAATGAAATAAAAATAATGAGAAAGTAAAATAAAATAAAATAATGAAATAAAATCCAATATAATGCTAAAGTCAAATAAAATAAAACATTGAAATAAAATAAAACAATAATAATAAAATAAAATAAAAACTAATGAAATAAAATAAAAAGTGAAAAAAAACATTTAAAAACATATAAAAATAATACAATAAAATGAATAAAGTAAAATTAATATAAATTAATAATAATAAAGTAAAAAACAAAACAATTCAGAGTGTGAAAAACAAAATATCCACAATGAGAAAGACAAAAGATCCTACCATATAAATGTTTTAATTACTACATTATCAGCATGAGAATCTGAATGAAAAGTTTTAAAAAGTCTGTCAATTTGAGAATGTGTTTTCAAATCAAATCTCATCTAAACTAAACTCTAGTCATACAACGTTCCCTCAAACTTCAGTGCAAATTGTTTGGAATATTTTTAAAGTAAATCTTATGAGTTGTTTTTTCAGTGTATTATGTTTTAAAATGTGTCCATTAAACAGCACTTGGAAAAATCTTAAAAAGGATTAGCATTTTCACATTTTCCCTTTCACTGTATGTTTAAACACACACAAAAACTTCTACAAATAGCTAGTTTTGGCTCTCATGGTGGAGCACTATATGCATCCAGTAAAGACCCTCGGATAACAGTAGCAGCGCACCTGTACTAACCTCTACCCCCAGCCTTCATGCGGCTATTGACCCACGTCGAGCGACGCTACAAGTCTTGCTTCTCGTTCGAATAAAAAAAAAAGTAAAAAATAAAAGGGAACAAGTTGTCGGAAATGAAATTTCAATTCATCCAGTCCCTTTATACACTGGTGCAAGAGCTGGCGAGGAGAGCAGGGGATCAATAGTGTTTAGACAGCAGAGCAGATTTTCTAAGAGCCCAATCAATAGGAAGGAGAGAGGGAAAAATACCTCGGCTTTTCTTTGGGTGTTGCAGTAAATACGAACAAATCAGTGGCCTTAGGCTAAATGGATTGACCAGCCGTTTCCGACTCCTGTGCTGTAAATAAAGATCTATTGGGAAAGCTCTGCGCGGGTCCCTGAGAGGGGGGAGAGAGAGAGAGAGATGGCCACCGTACTGAATCTGTCTCACACACACCTGCACTTCACCTGGACACACACACTGCGAAACGACACTGGCTTCACACAGGACATCATCAGGTGAGCCAGTTAATCAGGTAATGTGAACATCACAACAAAACACTCACTAGGCGTTTCTTTAAAGGGGATCTACTGTATTACGTCCCTTTACACAAAATTTAAAATACGTCTAAGAATGATGTCTCTAGAGTGTGTTTGTGAAGTTTCAGCTCTAAATACACACAGGTAATGTTTATAACTCTTTGAAACCGCCCCTTTTAGACTTTGATCTTAACTGTGCCGATTTGGTAACTGTCGCTTTAAATTCAAATGAGATTGTGCTCTTTTTGAAAGAGGGCGGAGCTACAAATGCCTTTGTGTCAGCATAGTGGCAGATTCAAAAACAAAACTAACCTCCTATGCTAATGAGGGAGAGACGGCCACTATTGGGCGGGGCTTTTCCCCCTCTGATGACACGTACAAAGGAAGAATATCAATCAGAGTGTTTCTGCTGTTTTTATGTTTTTATGAAGTGCGATTATAAATAAATAAAATTATGAACAAATTACTCTTAGAGGCTGATTATATTCACACACTGTTGCCACACAACATCCCTTATAGAAGTGCTTTTTTTGCATAATAGGCACCCTTTATTACTGGGGAATTTTATTTCAAAACTAACAAATTTAACCTTTTTCATTCTTTTTTGCTACACGAGGATTCCTTTTCAAATGTTTTTGTTTTTATCATGACTTCAACATTTATATCAGCTACATTTCCGATGCATTGACCATATGTACACTGTAAAAAGTATGACCTAGATCTAACTTAAACTTATAAAAAGTGAGGCAAGAGGCTGCATCGGACATTTTAGATTGAATCAACTTCCAGCCTTTTTTAAGTATATTAAACACTAAAACATTGCTTAAAACAAATGCAACAGAATTAAGTTGAGCCAACTAATATTTCTAAAATTACTCAAGTCAGATAAACTAACTTTTTTTGTTAAACCTAACTTATTTATACATTGCTATATGTTGCCTGAACTTATTTTAATTAGGTATTAAGAACTTTATTATCTAAATCAAATTAACCATGCATATGTCATTCAATTGAATGAATGCATATGAATTCAATTGACTTCTGGCTGTAACCTCAGAAAATAAAATAAAATATTCGTTTCTATATTCTATGCACAATATACAGTGATTAAGTAAAAACAGATAAACAGACTTTACGGTCCATAAGAATGGGAAGATGGACTGTCCTGAATTCAGACTGTCCATCTTAAAGTGTAGTAATGGTTCAAAAGAAATAAATAAAGTTGTGTGTACTGGTTACATTACAATGTTTTTAATTTAATTCATAAAAGAGAGAATTTGGTAATAAATCAACAAACAAACAATGGATTAAGATAAAGTCATGATTAGACAATTCCACAGAGTGAAATAAAATGAAATGGTAAAACTTTACAGTACGGTTTTATTCAGACTGTCCATCTTAAAGTGTATTAATAGTTTAAAAAATACACTTGTGTGTATTTTTTACATTAGAATGTTTTAGATGAAATTTCATTCAAAGAAAAAATTGTTAATAAACAAACAAACAAGCAAACAAAGAAGAGATTAAAATGAAGTCTTCATCTGCATGATTAGACAATTCCACAGAGAGAATAAATAAATAAATAAACTAAAATGTGAAAAACTCTACAATAAGGTTTCATTAGTTAATGTATTTACTAACATGAACTAAATATGACCAATCTTGCACAGCAGTTATTAATTATAGTTCAAAAATTTCTAATGAAAAATAAAATTTGTGCTTGTTAACATTAGTTAATGTACTGCGAGTTAACATGAACAAACAAAAATCGACATTAATTTCATTAACCAATGTTAGAAGATGAATAAATACTGTAATAAATGTATTGTTGATTGTTTGTTCATGTTAAAATAAGCATTAACTAAAGGATAGCATTAAAAATAAAAAATAGCATTAACTAAAGGACCCTAAAGCGTTACAAATAAAATAAAATAAAATAATAAAGTAAATTAAATTAAAAAGGATAATAAGTAAAATAAAATAAAAATAATAAAGTAAAATAAAAATAATAATAATTAAGTAAAATAAAATAAAATAATAAAGTAAAATAAAAAATAATAATATATAAGTAAAATAAAATAAAATAATAAAATAAAATAAAAATAATAATAATTAAGTAAAATAAAATAAAATAATAAAGTTAAATAAAAATAATAATAATTAAGTAAAATAAAATAAAATAATAAAGTAAAATAAAAAATAATATTTAAGTAAAATAAAATAAAATAATAAAGTAAAATAAAAAATAATAATTAAGTAAAATAAAATAAAATAATAAAGTAAAATAAAAAATAATATTTAAGTAAAATAAAATAAAATAATAAATTAAAATGAGAGATCAAATAAAGAATAACGATTAAGTAAGATAAAATAATAAAATGTAATCAAATAAAATATTAAATAAAAAAAAATACATAGTATTTTATAATAAAATAAAAGTAATAAAGTAAAATGACAAATATAATTAAAAAACGATGAAGTAAAATAAAATATTAAAATAAAAAAATATATATATATATAAAAAAATAAAATAAAATAAAACAAAATAAAATAAAAAATAATTAATTTATTCATTTTCTTTTCTGCTTAGTGCCTGTAATCAGGGGTCGTCACAGCAGAATGAACCACCAACTTATCCAGCATATGTTTTACGCAGCGGATGCCCTTTCAGCTGCAACCCATCACTGGGAAACACCCATACACTCTCATTAACACACATACACTACGGACAATTTAGCTTATTCAACTAACCTGTACCAGAGTTTCTAATCTTGCTACCCACTGTGCCACTGTACCGCCATAAAAAATAATGTTAAAATAAACTAGAATAAAATAATGAAATAAAATAAAACAAAATAGAATGAAAAATACTAAATTAAAATTAAATAAAAAATAATAATTAAGTAAAATAAAATAAATAAAGTAAAATGACAAATAAAATAAAAATAATGATAAAGTAAAATAAAATAATGAAATAAAATAAAATAGAATGAAAATACTAAATTAAATTAAAATTAAAATAATAATTAAGTAAAATAAAATAAAATTAATAAAGTAAAATGACGAATAAAATAAAAATAATGATAAAGTAAAATAAAATAAAATAATGAAACAAAATAAAACAATAATAATAAAATAAAATAAAATAAAAAAATAATAATTAAGTAAAATAATACAAAATTAATAAAGTAAAATGACAAATAAAATAAAAATAATGATAAAGTCAAATAAAATAAAATAATGAAATAAAATCAAATATAATGCTAAAGTCAAATAAAATAAAACATTGAAATAAAATAAAACAATAATAATAAAATAAAATAAAAACTAATAAAATAAAATAAAAAGTGAAAAAAAACATTAAGAAACATATAAAAATAATACAATAAAATGAATAAAGTAAAATTAATATAAATAAAAAATAATAAAGTAAAAAACAA
>NC_079441.1:66654915-66672415 GCF_903798145.1 Danio aesculapii
ATAGCGTTTTACATGTACTAAAATAAAATAAAATGGTAAAACTTTTCAATAAACTCAAGGAGATAAGATGTGCGCATCAAATAAGATAATGCATATACACGGCAGCACGGTGGCACAGTGGGTAACACATTTGCTGGATAAGTTGGCGGTTCATTCTGCTGTGGCGACCCCAGATTAATAAAGGGACTTAGCCAAAAAGAAAATCAATGAATGAATGAATGGATATAGACTGTTGAAGAGTGTTAGTGAACTAATATTTAAGTGTTAAAACATATAAAGGCCAAAAAGCTTGTGAGCCGAAAAAACGAAGTTTTCAACAATCCAGGCCAAACCAAACATGCAGAACATGTTAAGAAACACCAATCTTAACAAACAGAATTCAGGCTGTGCTTTCTTTTTTTGACTTTGCGTGGAGTCATTTGGTTGAGGATATGTTTGCATATTGACTGCTGATATATTCTGCTGCAAAGGTCATTGTAGATTGGGCTGTGACTGCAGAGGGACATCACAGTTCAGCTAAATGCCCTCTCAAGCACATTACCTTAATGATACCATTCCTCACACCCTATCGCAGGAAAGAGAAAGAAATGACACCAAAAGGACATTCTTTGACCCAGATTCCTTGATTGGAGAGAGGTGTTAAAAAAGCACTCGTTCAAAGTCTTCCTTAACAAACTAGAAAGTTACACTTTTTATATAAAAAGAATCTCATTTTGATGAAAACATAGACCAAATTCATTACTCCTGACTAATTCGTGTTCTTACAGTATGTACAGTTGAAGTCAGAATTATTAGCCCTCCTGAATATTGCTTTCCTCAATTTCTGTTTAACAAAAAGAAGATTTTGTCAACACATTTCTAAGCATAATAGTTTTAATAACTCATTTCTTTAGATATTTTTATTCAGCTTAAAGTGACATTTAAAGGCTTAATTAGGTTTAATAGGCAAGTTAGGGTAATTAAGTCATTGTATGACGATGGTTTGTACTGTAGTGTATCGAAACACTGCTCAAAGGGGCTAATATTATTGACCTTAAAATGGTCAAATTAAGAACTGTTTTTATTCTAGCCAAAATAAAACAAATAAGACTTTCTCCAGAAGAAAACATTTTTTTTCCTCAATATTTAGATTTTCTTTTAAAGAACTGTACTTATCCAGAGCGAGCAGGAGGGCTGCCAAAATCACTCTGGACCCCTCACACCCAGCACACTGCCTCTTTGAACTTTTACCTTCTGGTCGACGCTACAGAGCACTGCGCACCAGAACAGCCTGACACAGAAACAGTTTCTTCCCTCAGGCAATCCATCTCAGGAACACTTGATGATAATAATTGTGGAACCAACATCACTACTTGCCATACACTTTTATACACATATACACTTATTTAACAATACACTTACATGGCAATTTGCACATAACAGCTGCACATGTAACGTTGTATATAGTAATATACACGTACATACACTTGTCAATCTGTATATTTGCATTCACTACTTACTTGTATTTTTTAAAAATATATTTATGATCTGTTTTTTGTCCTGTCTCTGTTATCCTGTTGCACTGTAGAAGCTCTGTCACCAAAACAAATTCCTCGTATGTGTGAACCTGGCAATAAAGCTCTTTCTGATTCTGATTCTGTATCTCAGCCTAAGTCTTGTCATATCTCAGACTTGTCTTATCCTATCAAATCATATGGGAATGGACGATTTAATCATTATGCAAGACTGACTACTCATGACTAGTTTTGTGGTCCAGGGTCACAAATGCAGTACAATTACTTTGAGTGTGTTTATTTCAGATCACTCTGCCTATGTATGTGTCTGAGTGTGTGTGTGAGCAGGCACTGAAACCAGCTGAGGAGCATCAGAGCAGAGCTTATTAATATTCTCGACCGTTCCAAATGGGGTCCAAACCAAGCACTGAACATTTCTCTGGTTATAAATGAGCATGTAAAACCATTTGTTGTTCAAATGTAAAAAAAAAAAAAGCTGAAAAATACACTGACCGGCCACTTTATTAGGTACACCTGTCCAACTGCTCGTTAACGCAAATTTCTATTCAGATTTCTAATTGCATGGCAGCAACTCAATGCATTTAGGCATGTAGACATGGTCGAGACGATCTGCTGCAGTTCAACCCGAGCATCAGAATGGGGAAGAAAGCTGATTTAAGTGACTTTGAACATGGCATGGTTGTTGGTGCCAGACAGGTTGGTCTGAGTATTTCAGAAACTGCTGATCTATTGGGATTTTCACGCACAACCATCTCTAGGGTTTACAGAGGACAATAGAAGATTGGAAACACGTTGCCTGGTCTGAGAAGTCTGGATTTCTGCAGCAACATTCGGATGGTAGGGTCAGAATTTGGCATCAACAACATAAAAGCATGGATCCATCCTGCCTTGTATCAGTGGTTCAGGCTGGTGGTGGTGGTGTAATGGTGTGGGGGATTTTTTCATGGCACACTTGGGGTCCATCAGTACCAATTGAGCATTGTGTCAATGCCACAACCTACTTAAGTATTGTTGCTGACCATGTCCATCCCTTTATGATCACAGTGTACACATCTTCTGATGGCTACTTCCAGCAGGATAACACACAATGTCATAAAGCACGAATCATCTCAGACTGGTTTCACGACAATGAGTTCACTGTACTCAAATGGCTTCTGCAGTCACCAGATCTCAATCCAATAGAGTACCCTTGGGATGTGGTGAAACGGGAGATTCGCATTATAGATGTGCAGCCGACAAATCTACATCAACTGCGTGATCCTATCATGTCAATATGGACCAAAATCTCTGAGGAATGTTTCCAGTACCTTGTTGAATCTATGCCACGAAGGATTAAGGCAGTTCCAAAGGTAAAAGCGGGTCCAGCACAGTACAGGTGAGTGTATATATTTTTTCCACAATGATGCCTCTTGTACATCATCTTATTATCTTCTGGGAGAACCCTGTGTGTTATTTTAGGTCAGAAATAAAAAAAAAACAACTTGCTGATTGAATAAGAATAACTTTAAGTCAGAATTTGCCAGAGGTGTGAATAATTTCGGGGTTGACTATAAATACCAATAACAATTTAACATATTGTATCAAACACTTTTAACAGTTAAGAGGATTTCCAATCACAACACTGCTTAACATTGAACAAATAACAATATAAAGATGAAAAGCAAATACAAAAGAACAATGGCAACACTTTTGATGTACAACTTCCAAATAAAGTCTAAATATTGCCATTAGAAAGACTCTTAATGAATTGAAATTAGTTTGAGGGTTGTATATTTAAAGTAACCTTTTCTGGTAATTCCAAAAATCCCATTATTTCTACACTTTATTACTCCAGCAAGGGTCTTCAGAAACACCACGTGGACTTTAGCATCACTTCTATTTGGATGAAATCATAAAAAGCAATATAATGTTAATGCTTGACAGATTTGCATGGTCTGTCACTTTTAAAATACATAAAAAACATACAAGACTGTGATTTCATCCAAACAGTGCTGACTGTGAGGTCCGTCTGCAGATGTTTCCTCGGGTCTGGACAGTAGCTGGTGTCCAGAGGCTCCCCCACACACACACACACACAGCCGCCCCGGGCCATTCTCTAAGTGCTCTTTACTTTGAAAACACAGGTGGTCTCGAGGGGGCCTCACAGACCCACACAACACTTTGAATAATAAATCCATACATCATAAGGACATGTCAGAGCTTGATTCACGGCGGTAAAGCGCTGAGGTATTAGCTTTAATAACACAGGCTGGAGTCGGCCACTTGCTCTTTCCTGACAAATACGGCCAAATCAATTAATTCTACTGACATCCCCCTCTAAAGCACACAATATAAATTCCACGTCGTGTTTTTGTTTTAGGAAGAAGCTGGTGAATCTATGAGTCATTTCTTACTTCTATGCCCTCATTTCTGAAATCTTCCGCCAGCTAGCACATTTGTTTATCTGTTGTTGAGAACTTTCTCTTAAAGGGTTGCAGGATTGGGAGCGCAGGACAAAGATGGGTAGCTCTGTCGGTTATCAGAAAGTGTGTTGATATTCTGGTCATAATGATAGACAGAAGCATCAGTCTGCTCTATCAACCCCTAGAGACTTAAACAGCACTGCTTCAAGGGTAAAACACAGAACCGGTGCTAATGGCCGCAGGAAGGAATCAGGGGAGTCTGGATGAAAAGACTGAAGGATGACTATAATAGTGACTGGAGAACAGGAAATCGCTACAATCTTCTGAAATAGACTCGATGCTTTGATGTCCCAAGCTTGGGTCATTCAGAAGGTTGTGGATACTGTAGAATGATCTCTTGGTAACAATAGATAAGGTTTTGTTTATGGAGCCTTTACACATTTCCGGGTTTCTCAGTAGCGGAAGTTGTCATAACAGCCAGAAGAAAAAAACTATGTCAAATTTACAGTTCTGCCCCATAGATAATGCATTAGAAACATTCGTTTTTTTTTTTTGTAATTTGATGCAAAGATGATGTAATACATATATAAATACACAGAAATGCTTATACAATAAAAAAATCTAAATATTAAAAACTAGGATCAAGGATTTAAGATGCTGATGACTGATTAAGATGCGGTTTAATGCGTTTTAATAGTCTTGTGAAAAGAGTCCAATTATTTGCGGCCATATAATTGACGGTCGATAAACAGTATTTTTAATAATATTGTTATCATTTTGATGACAAAATTAGTACAAAGTACGGGACATACCCTCGATTTTGACTGGCTTCATATGTCCATATGAGTTCAGCAGATCAGATTATCAGCTAATGGCCACCTTTGACTACCATGCATAACCACCATTCATCTGCATCTGATTTCTCTCTTTGAATCCCGTCCACTGTCCACTAATGCACAGTTCATAAATATTGTCCTATCGCTGTTGTCATCATCATCGTTTTCCCCCAATACTGTCAGAGACAGGGAATTTCTGAGGCAATTACCGAAGTGACAAGTGAAATGGGAACAAGAAGCACTAGAAAGGGCTGGTTGCCATGGAAACCGTGCGAGGGGATCAGATTGCATGCGCGGTGGTCAGGTGAACTGCATACAGCACACCACAGACCAAAGGCCACTTCACCTCAATCACTGCTCACAATCGCCAGCCAATCACGCTCAATCTATTTGCCATTTTTGTCCAAAGGTCAGACGCTTGTGTGCATTTGGGGCTGCAGAGCGAACAGTACACTTTACACACAAAGCTGGAGAATGCTAGAAGGAAAGAAAAGCTGATGACATTTGCAAAAGAGAAGCTAAATGTGTTAATGTATATATATACTGCATATACTGGTCAAACAAGGATTTGGAAGCATTAAAATAATAAAAGTGTAACAAAGTTTTCAATTATTTGCTGTTTTTTGCCACACATTAGAAGGTCCAGTGTTTAATGTAATTTATAGAAAAAATCTAAGAAAAATAAATTGTATTATATCAATTTGAAAGTGATTTTCAGAAGACACCAACTAAAATGCCATTTGGTCTAATAGCAGTTTATATTTCTAAAAATCTTGTCAAGCATTTTATAAGACTTTATTTAGGAATTACAGAGCAGCCCCCAAAATGCTCATTAACTGTCATTTTAAATCTTTATAATTTTGCAATTATCCTGCAAACCACTAGGATTTTACCAGCCTGATCTCATGAGAAAATGTAAGTATTTTACGTTTTGACAGTTTAGTGGCTAATTCGTACGAATTCATACGAGTTCAGTCGTACGAAATTTTACAAAATTTTAAAATTGTACGATTTTAAAAAGGAGGCGTGGCACCTAACCCCACCCCTAAACCCAACTGTCATTGGCGGATGAGCAAATCGTACTAAATTGTACGAATTACATTGTACAAATTCGTACGAATTAGCCTCTAAATCATAAAGTTACGAATTGCCGTGAGATTGTGTTGGATTTTACCAATTTGTCAGTAAGAAGTTTTCAATAATTAAACATCTGAAAATTATTTAATATATTTTAATACATCTCAGTTTTCACTAAAACATATAAAAATAGGGATGTCCTGATCAGGTTTTTTTGCCCTTGAGTCTGAATCTTTTGATTTTGAGTCTCTACTGATACCGAAATCCCATCCAATAATTCTAATACATTAAAAAAATAATAAAGAAGAGCGAAGAAACAGATCCAGGATGTTCCTTATTTTTACTTCATTCACCTTGTTTTAACATTTAACAACTCTGTTAACAAACAGAGCAACAATCAAGTAATAACATAAATTCTTTGTTTTGGACTTTAGTGCAATGGTAAATATAAAAACAAATCTAATACAAATGCAACTTAAATTACCCGGCAGGCAATCCCAAGTTTACGTCTGATTTCGATCAAGTCTGAAACTGCATAATCGGGCCTGATTTTCGATCACGTAATTGGATCTGGACATCCCTATATAAAATCACATGACAGTTTCAGTTGTGCCATCAAATTAAATTGATAAAAAAAGAATAATAAAAAGAATAACATTTATATATATATATATATATATATATATATATATATATATATATATATATATATATATATATATATATATATATATATATATATATATATATATATATACACACAGCGTTTGCTCTAGGATTTTTTTCAGCTGTGGCGGCAGGCCTTTTTTACACAGATGTATTAACTACCTGTGGCGTTATTTCAATGACAAATGTTGTGAGCGCAGTATTAGAAGTCGAGATCGCATTTATGTAATAGCCTACGATTACATATGTGGATCTCTTTTTTCTGCTCGTGCACACAACTTCTTGCACGCCCCCTCAAATATAAGCCGCTTGAGGTGCGATTTAGTGCGTTTATGTAACGAGTATGTCTCCAGCATTTATTAGATTTGCTAGGAATATTTATGAATGCCTCTGGTATTAATGTGTCCCGAAATAAAGTAAAACGGCTATACGTTGTGTTTGCTGGCCTCACGCATCACGCAACTGTCCCATTCAGCCAGTCAGTCAATCAGCACGTAACCTTAAAGGGTTAAACAAATGATGCACAGCACTACTACGGTTACAGAAAGTTTGCGCTGTTATAATTCACTTACCTTTTAATACGTTTTGGTGCGATTATCACCCGCTATTTAAAAAATACAATGTTTTGAATGAGCTGTAATGTAGCCGTGGCGGGATGAATCTTGGCGTGGCGCCCCACCATGGAAGAATTAATGTAGCGGAAACCATGATATATATATATATATATATATATATATATGCTACCTGACAAAAGTCTTGTCGCCTATCCAAGTTTTAGGAACTTCTAGATGATCATTTGGTATCAGGAGTGGCTTTTATAAAAGGCAAAGGCTTCTAGATTATGCTTATTTTAGCTAAATAAAATATGATCATGCCTTGATTTTTAATTCTTTAATTAGGACAGTAAGGTCTGACTTTGCTTAGACAAAAGTCTTGTCACTTAACAGAAATAATGTCCAGTATAGAATATAAAGTCATGCTGCAGTGGATAAAGAATGAATATTGTGTATGACTCCCATAAGCTTGGAGGACTGCATCCATACATCTCTGCAATGACTCAAATCACTTATTAATAAAGTCAACTGGAATGGCAAAGAAAGCGTTCTTGCAGGACTCCCAGAGTTCATCAAGATTCTTTGGATTCATCTTCAATGCCTCCTCCACCTTACCCCAGACATGCTCAATAATGTTCATGTCTGCTGACTGGCCTGGCTAGTCCTGGAGCACCTTGACCTTCTTTGCTTTCAGGAACTTTGATGTGGAGGCTGAAGTACGAGATGGAGTGCTATCTTGCTGAAGAATTTGTCCTCTCCTGTGGTGTGTAATGTAATGGGCAGCACAAATGTCTTGATACCTCAGGCTGTTGATGTTGCCATCCACTCTGCAGATCTCTCGCGTGCCCCATACTGAATGTAACTCCAAACCAGGATTTTTCCTCACCAAACTTGACTGATTTCTATGAGAATCTTGTGTTCATGCAGGTTCCAATAGGTCTTCTGCAGTATTTGTGATGATTTGGGATGCAGTTCAACAGATGATTCATAAGAAAAATCGACCTTCTGCCACTTTACCAAATAATCAACTAGAAGTCAAGTTATTATTTGTTGCTCTTACAACTTTTGTCAGGTAGTGTGCATATTTTGATTCATTCATATGCATTTAAATGATAATTTTAGAGTAATAAAAAATGAGCCATGAGAACGTCTTGCTCTGACTATGCTCATTTTACTGCAAAAATTAGATTAAAACAATTTTACCCAGCCCTATTATTCCTGTCCACAGCACCACAGGTGTGGGTCACTTACCAAGTTCCTCACCACAGTAAAAAACATTAGGTGTTGATTAAACTCCTTAACCCTGAGCATGAGCAACAGCAGCGCTCAGCAAATCATTCTCAGTCTGATGGTCGGACGTCTCTTTAACCCAGCAGAGAGAAAAATCTTCCTATTTACATTATCCACACATTTACATGCTTCATTCCAGCCCTGATGTTATTTAATCACGGTTTAATTTCATTTCATCTAGAGCAATCTACATTTAATCAAGCAGAGCTAAAAGGGAGACGCATGTGCTAATCAGGCAGAAGAGCGAGCGGTTAGAGATCAGGCTTTCATTAGCAGCGCCATTAACACGTCACCTCAGAGTGTTTTGCAAACATCTTCAAACCGGCACAGGCGATTGTCTATTCGCCGTGAAACTGTGCACGCAAGTGGCATGCATTTCAATAAGACGCCCTAAAAACACTCATTTACAAGCCTCCTGTTATTATTCTGTTTCATTTTCAAAAGCTGTACTGACTAGAACGTGTGACAAACACCTTAAAGGTGACAGCGGAGACATTAAACCCCCGGGTCGAGCGTCTCCACGCCGCTGGCAAATTACCGCTGATTAGCATTGATTTGAAAACAAAAACCACAGCGTGACACAAATCAAAAGTGCAGTCAATGTTGACGCATAAGTGAAATGGCAAATCTCAAAATAGCTCAATAAATACGTCGGAAAGTTACCAACGAGAAAGACGGAGGGTGAAAGAAAAAAAAAAATCAGAGTGAAGCAATTACAGATCTAATCAGAGCTTTCTGCATGAAGCTACGGCTCTCCTATCTCCCTCCCATTTGCATCATAACACAGCGTGCAATATTAATTTCCGAGTTTACTGCTTATTGGAAGTGCAAAGTATGAAAAGCCATTAAGGCTGCAAATGGGAAAGCAATTTGCTGTCACACGGATTCGGCTCTATTCGGCTCTTGTTAACCATTTGGAATTAGAGTCATTTGGCGAGAGGCATTCTACAGCAGTCCACTAAAATAAGTAATTATGCTCGCCTTCTCTCTCCCTCCATCGCTCTTTCATTTGCGCGGGCGAGGAAAGCGGGATGGGTGGAGGAGGTTGAAGGGCGTTCGGGGTGAGTAAGTGGATGCAGAGGCAATTAAAGTTGCTAGCTATCTGTTTGGCTAATGCAGGCGCGCACACACATTGTATAACGCTCGTACTCTGCCTGAGGGGCCGAGAGGAAAAGAGGGAGAACAGATGCTGGGCGAACATCTCCTTTTACTGCCAGTGGAACTCTTAATCCAATCTTACGCTCTCCAGCCCACTGTGTGGTTTCACAAGCCAAATCACGACTGTATGCATTCGTACTGTCGTGAAGGTAAAATCACTCGTAATGGTTCACGCTGGGACTTGGAGGACCTCTTCAGCTACAAATGCTTTTCCTCTTGCAAACATCTCATCAACAGTCGAGCGTTCCCTGCTGAACGGATCGGCTTAGGCCGCATGAATTTTGGTGCCTGTAATTTCGGCAAGTAGGACGTGATCAACATCTTTTGTCGGTCAGGGATCAACATTCGTAGAAAAATAGAGCTAATCACTAAGTAGCTCTAAAATCAGACTACCATGTTAATTTATGCTGAACACCCTAGAGAGCTTTAAAAACATCTAAACAAATGTAACGTGATGTCTCTTTATAGTGATGGCTCATTACGGTACGGTTTGGTCACCCTGATCAGGCTTGCGCTTTCACTGCCATCAGTACTTTTAGTTAGTGAAGTTTATTTATAAACTAATTTCGAGAGGATCACATGCTTTCAGCTGGTCCCACATTATCTAGTTCATGATTCACTCCTAAGCCACTTTAAATAGCCTAATTTCCATATCACAATCCTCTTCATTTTGAAGAAACCCCCTTCCACCCCAACTCCTCCTCCTTTCCTAGATGGGTGGCACGGTGGCCCAGTGGTTAGCACTGTTGCCTCATAGCAAGAACGTCACTCGTTCAAGTCCTTACCAAGCCAGCTGACATTTCTGTGTGGGGGTTTACACATTCTCCATGCTCACGTGGGTTTCCCCCGGGTTCCCCCGTTTCCTCCCACCGTCCCAACTTGCAACTTAAATTAATTGACTAATCCAAATGGGAACCATAGACATGCTCCTAGAATGCAGATATCTCTTAAGAGCAATCCCTATCTGTTCATTAGCTACTACAGCAGGGGAGTTCTCGAGATCTACCTGAGCTCAAACTCCCCTCTCGTCTTGCAAACGGGAGGGAGCCCCAGGTTCGAAGATCTTATGAGCTCAGGGTTCTCTCCCGGGACAGCATGCCAAACAAGCTTTATAATCAATTATCAGCTAAGTGTGAACTCTTGAAGTAGGATCTGTGTATTTGCTTGTTAAGTGTGATGTCACGCGAATCGGCTTCCGAGTCCAAGCGCTATATCAAACTGTATAGGGAGACTCATCAAATTGTAATAATAAATGTTTACAAAGGGCTGTGATACTTTCGAAAATCACAATCGCAATGTATTTATCCATGCCTAATATCCGATGGCCAGAAAGTGATACATTTTTTTATAAATTGTTAAAATGTTGGTATTTTTGATGCAGCAAGTCCAGAGATTGATGTGTACACTATGATTTTATATAAAACTCACCTTAATGTGTGATGGGACTAAAAAGTTTGTGTAAAGTAAGTGGCCATAAACGAATATTTTATCAACTGAAATGAGTAGCGGCTTGGACCCGGAAACAGTATTTCATACAGCACGACATAACAAGCCGATGACAGAACGTTCATGAAAGTTCAGAAAGTTCTCATGAAGTGGTCATACTAGACAAGGCTTGCGCATAATTAGAGGTGTGAACATTTTGATCTTTCGCAGGTGAAATTCACTTCATTTGTGAGTAAAATTCACTTCACAATAGATTCGCGTCATGGGAAACTCCAGTTTCGTTGCTAATGGCTGACATGGTTTTTATTGAGAGAGTAGCTGTGCTTTATGTGCTTTCGGAAGGCTGAAAAACAGTGTAGATTCATTTGGCGGATTGGATCAGTGGTCCTCAACCACCGGGCCGCGGACTGGTACCGGTCCTTGGATCAATTGGTACCAGGTCGCACAAGAAATCATTAATTTTTCCATTTTATTTATTATCTGATCTTTTGTTTTGAAAAATCATTTATTTTGAAAAATGACTGTATTCTCTCGCTTGTATTTCAAATTTAGCCCCAAATTTAACCCACAATCAACAAAATGAGTAAGAGACGTCTTCGAAATGTTTGTTTGCGAAGGGGAAATGGCACAATGAAGGACCCGCGAAGTGCCAAGGAATGGACCCGTAACCCATTTGTTAACAAATCAGGTGAATCCACCATATCTGTGTAAGAACTCTTTTCAAGAGTTCGCGCAGGTTTGTTATGTGCGGCTTGCGAGTGCAAGCAGTGTGAAGGCTGATTTGAGGCGCTCACGCCTTCTAGACACTCCCAGTGGAATGAATGTTGGGAGCCCACCGTGAATCACATAAAAAAAACTGACCAATCAGCTTCAGCTTGTATGGAATATACACATTTCAGTAGACTAATTACCTAAAAACACCCAAAAACTGCAGTTCATTGTAACTTTCTCCATAAATAAAACTTGTGTCAGAGTGACAGCAATGTTTTGTTGCCCAGTAACCTACGAACCACCAACCCCCTGATCTGCGGTAAAAATATTAAGCGTTGACCTGTCTGCAATGATAAAAAGGTTGGGGAACACTGTATTAGATCATTCAGAGGTGCACCCAGCTCTGAGTTCAACAACTCCTCCAAAAGCTGCACCTGGATTATGGACGCTTTCAGCGGTACTTCCTACTGGGCTGGTTCTGAGTTTGGAGAACATCCCCTTAAGAGACCAGCTACAGATAGTACCTCATAGTCATGCCCCTAATAGAGCAAGAGCTAATAGAGCTAATGTCAGCTCAAATCGCAATGTGTCATTCGCACGAATTGCATCATTTGCACCACCTCATTTGCAGGATGTCTGATCATGTCTATGAATTGACTTAACATGTAAATCGCTCGCGCTTGACGCTTCATCCACATCTGGTGCGAACATACCGTCACTCAAAGAAGAAAGCCATAGTACTATTCAAATATTGAGTCTTTTGCTCACCCAAGTTGACTCGCTCACAGTCCTTTAGCTTAGTCCCTGATTTATCAGAGGTTGCCAAAGCAGAATGAACCACTAATTACCACCTGCACCGAGAGTACACTAACTCGTGAACCCACAGTACTGGCAAACACCCATACACTCATTTACACACACTCACACACTACAGCTAATTTAGTTTATCCAGTTCGCCAATAGCACATGTCTTTGGACTGTGAGGGAAAGCGGAGCACACGGAGGAAACCCACACGAACACGGGAAGAACATGCAAACTCCACACAGAAATGCCAACTGACCCAGCCGGGACTCGAACCAGCAACCTCCTTGGTGTGAGGTGACAGTGCTAACCACTGAGCCACTGTGTCTCCCACATATGCCTTGTTAAAAGATATAAATTTCAGGGATCCTTTTTCTGTGATGTTTCAGCTGAAAACACATTCTTAGGGCACCTTTTTGTCGACCAAAGCACACCATTTCAATGTATGTGTCTTTAAATGCATTTGAACTGCTAATGATCATCAGCTCATGCCTCGGTTACTCTGGCAACAACAAACAAATCACCGGCATGAGTGTTAAAGTCTTGCCAGTGTAAACGTCTGATGTCTGGTTTTCAGAGTGCAAAGACATGGACCATGCAAACAGAAAGCAACATGTCAGAGTATTAAACCTGTCTTTCTCTTGCCAAATATACACAAGATTAAGTGAAAAGCACACAAACGTTCACATGATGTCAGTTATGCTGTGAATGCACAGAGCTAAAGAAAAGATGCACATTACAGTATATTAGATTCAGAGTGTCTGTTTACACTAAGAACGTAAGCTTTATCATACATTAACTCTATCCACCAATGCCTGGTTTGACCTCAACAGCAGTAGTGATGTAGGAAGTAAGATTTGTGATCCTATCCTTTTGAATGGGTATTTAATAAGAGTTTTTATTTGATAAATAGTCTCATTAACACTCAATATGGAACTATTGCATATTGTTTTATAATGTAGCCTAAACAGTGAAATTACAAATACATGCCACTATTTTCACAGCATCTAACTATACTTATTAAATAAATCACTGCTATTTTTACACCTAGTGTAAATGGAATCTTTTGTTATTCGCACTCATGTTGGCAAGAAAATACGACTGCTTTCATTTACTTTAAAGCACGTCTAATTGCTGTTTGCTGTTGTGCTTGCATTTGCATTTAATCATTTGGCAAGTGTAGAAATGAGGACAACAGAAGTAATCAAGCACATACAATTTAGAATATAGAATATAAAACTGGGAATGTTATTGTATTAGAAAATCAGCAATCAGCAAAGACCCATTTATATATATTTATTTATATATATATTTATTTATTTATATATATATATATATATATATATATATATATATATATATATATATATATATATATAAAGAAAACTCTAGAACACTAGAACAGGGGTCAGGAACCTTTTTTTC
Source organism: Danio aesculapii (assembly GCF_903798145.1). Taxonomy (NCBI): domain Eukaryota; kingdom Metazoa; phylum Chordata; class Actinopteri; order Cypriniformes; family Danionidae; genus Danio; species Danio aesculapii. The sequence continues at coordinate 66,668,797 of NC_079441.1, forward strand.
AGCAAGGAGCCATTTCTGATTTATTTATTTATTTTGGCAAATGCATATTTTTAAAGAGCAACGTGACTCTATCTATCTATCTATCTATCTATCTATCTATCTATCTATCTATCTATCTATCTATCTATCTATCTATCTATCTATCTATCTATCTATCTATCTATCTATCTATCTATCTATCTATCTATCTATCTATCTATCTATCTATCTATCTATCTATCTATCTATCTATCTATCTATCTATCTATCTATCTATCTATCTATCTATCTATCTATCTATCTATCTATCTATCTATCTATCTATCTATCTATCTATCTATCTATCTATCTATCTATCTATCTATCTATCTATCTATCTATCTATCTATCTATCTATCTATCTATCTATCTATCTATCTATCTATCTATCTATCTATCTATCTATCTATCTATCTATCTATCTATCTATCTATCTATCTATCTATCTATCTATCTATCTATCTAATCTATCTATCTATCTATCTATCTATCTATCTATCTATCTATCTATCTATCTATCTATCTATCTATCTATCTATCTATCTATCTATCTATCTATCTATCTATCTATCTATCTATCTATCTATCTATCTATCTATCTATCTATCTATCTATCTATCTATCTATCTATCTATCTATCTATCTATCTATCTATCTATCTATCTATCTATCTATCTATCTATCTATCTATCTATCTATCTATCTATCTATCTATCTATCTATCTATCTATCTATATAATCACCAACCAGTGAGAGTGATTGTAAATGTAAGAAAGCTGATTGGTCAAAAGTGACTTCCTTTATGTGTGTGCGCGCACACACACTCAACAGCTTTGTTTCACTGTTTTCCACTCGGACTCATTCACATTCTCTCACTCACACACACACACACACATACACATGCAGGTATTCAACACGCACAAGTTAATGCCGGATCAATTAAAATATCTGACATTTCCCGTAGCAAGATCCGCCTCAATTTAAGCACTGCCGCGAACAGCTAATTTGCCATACATACTTAACATACACGACTTATTCGCCATTTGTGAAGGGTTTCCTTTGCCTTGCGATCTCCAATGAGGCAAGCAGAGCTCGCAGCACTCGAACTCCCAGATGCCCACACTCAAACTCCTAGATGCCCCGTCTAAACTCCCGTCGTGCCCCTGCTGTTGTTGTCCGGTTTACAGTTTATGTTGGAGCTCCTCACACGCCTTCTTTCGGCTTTCGCTCAGCTGGCACTTTGCCGCAAAAGCTGCAAGCTGTGTTTCAAGATGACTCTAAACATTAGATTTTTTACAAGTCAGAGCAGAGCACCAGAGCTTTCGATAAAGCAAATGTTTCTGCCCACTCTTTTTGAAACTTTCGATGTTCCTCAGGATTATTTTCTTTTTGCCATCATCATCACTCAGGAATTTTGTTTGAATTTACGTGCACGTGCAGTTACCATAGAAACGTGAGTTTATTCACAGCGCCACATGCATTGTTCGAAACATCGAGTTTTTATTATTTTTTCTGCAAAAAAAATTACAATAACGAGTGAATTATAAGTGTATTTTCAATAGGAAAATGATTTCTAGTTATCTGGTGGTTATCATTTTTATTAAAACTGTAAGATATTATTGAAGGGAGACAGCTGAAGAGCCATGAACTTTTAGTCAAAGAGCCACTTGTGGCTCACGAGCCATTGGTTCCCGACCACTGCTCTAGAGACTACTCAGAATGATCTACAAAAAAAGATTTTGGTTCCTATAGCTAATATTACACTCCATGACAACTGTGAGGGGATGAATCTTTTTATAACACATCTGTTTCATTTATATTAAGTTATATTACGTCTGCATAAATAAGGGGGCGTGGCCTCTTGAGTGACAGCTAGTTGTCGCTGGTCGCCGTCAATTCACCTCAGCTGATTCCGGCTGATTAGCTGCTGAACTCAGCATATACACTTGAAGTCAGTATTATTAGCCCCCCTGCTCATTTTTTCCGCCCAATTTCTGTTTAACGGAGAGAAGATTTTTTTTCAACAGATTTCGAAGCATAATAGTTTTAATAACTCATTTCTAATAACTGATTTATTTTATCTTTGCCATGATGAAAGTTAATAATATTTTACTGGATAATTTTAAAGACATTTCTATACAGCTTAAAGTGACCTTTAAAGGCTTAACTAATTAACTTAACTAGGTTAACTAGGCAGGTTAGGGCAATTAGGCAAGTTATTGTATAAAGATGGTTTGTTCTGTAGAATATTGGGAAAAATGTTGCTTATAGGGGTTAAAAATTTTGACCTTAAAATGGGTTTTAAAATTTTTTTAACTGCTTTTATTCTAGCCAAAATAAAACAAACAAGACTTTATCCAGAAGAAAAAAATATTATCAGACATACTGTGAAGATTTCCTTGCTCTGTTAAACATCATTTGGGAAATATTAAAAAAAGAAAAAAGTTCAAAGGGGGGCTAATAATTCTGACCACAACTGTACATCACATTTTTGTTTTGTTTTATGTGGTTTTACATAGTCAATTGCCTTTTGAAAATACTTCTCACAATTATCAAATAATATGGCATGCTGTGCACTTAATTGTGCTAACAAACCATTCAAGTGGCCTCGATTTCCCAGGTGAGTGAAATACTTACTGTTTATATAATCTCTATAAATGTATTTGTTTTGTTAAAGATCATTTATCATTTATATTTTTCTTTAGACCTGTAATGCACTCCAGAATCTGACAGATAGATTAGCTGCAGGCTATAGTACAGTCGTCTGAAACATTGCTATACAGTGTTGTGTCTTGCATTTACTAACACAGACTAGATTTGAAGTATTTGGAAGTAATTCATGCTTTCTGCTTGTAGAAAAACGTCATAAGAGCAATGCTTAGTGGCTCAATGTATTACAACAGTGTTTTTAAAAGACTAATCACTTTATTGATATAGTATCCAACCAAGCACATGTGGTCAGAACACAAACGAGTCGCAGGTAATGACGTCTTAGGCGTTTCTCCCATAGAAAAGCTCGTCTAAGCAAAATGCTGGCAGGCATCTGTAACTCCGCTCACGCTCCTTTTTTGGTATCCCCCGGTCAGTGTGATGACGCGCAATTAAAATGGCGACCAATGGCCACGCCCACTTGTAGCTTCATTTGCGCTCTTCAGAAATCTATGGGTGACGTCACGGATACTACGTTTCCAACACAACCTAAAATCAACCTAAAATCAGCCTAATATCAACGTCGTTATTGGATGTCAAAATAACGTTGTCCTTAGAGGCTGGGTAGACGTTCAATTTTGATCAACTGAAGTCAAAACCTACATATAACCTAATACTAACATCTTATGATGTTGTTTCCCTGCTGGGATTGGTCATGCTGCATTATTATTTAAATTTGGGAAAGACTACTATAGAGAATATTTGAAGTGACTTGGTAAACAAAAAGCAACACACTAAAGGAAGTTAAAAAGTGTACAAAAGCATAATATGACCCCTTTAAGACAAGTTTGTTCATACCACTCTACCCCCCAAAAAACATTCCCAATCCTCTCCTTTCAAGCTTCACACTCAAACCTGTTCAGACGAGCCCTTGTGCCGCCCAGCATGACTC